>NC_133538.1:66854468-66986968 GCF_048544455.1 Silene latifolia
GACGGTCAGTCGACTGTATAAAGAATCATCCCTCACGTATTCTTAATTTGAGATTTAATTATGATATTTAAATCATGTGATCGCACTATTGTTGAGGACACATTTCTCAACAGAAACAAGACAACCCAACAGCAAAGGCACTCAGGCCGTCATATATACAATCAAAATGTTGTATGTACATCAAACGGGGGGCTCTTGCCCGGAAGCAAGTCCTAAGTACAAAATGAAGTCCTAAAGTGTACAAAATGTGTGCGATACAGACAACAGAAGCGACAAAAAAGACGGCTACTCCTGGTCGCCCCACTCGGTGACCCTAGCCTCAAGAGCAGTGATCTCGGTGTCTCGGATCTCTAACTCCCTCAACAGGCGAGCAGTCTCCTCCTGGGACTGCGCTAGCTCACGCTCAAGGTCGCGCTCCCTCTACAAATGACAAAGAAATGCCTTATTTTAATCATTTCAAATACAAGGAAATTAGAAAATTCAAAATGAAGTAAATAAAAGGTTCATACCTATCGTCCTCAACCGCCAGCAAGTGCCTCGATGGCAGTAGCCCGTATCCAATTGGCTACCCTCCACAAAGCCACGTACCGGGACGGCGCCACCTTCATTTCAATAAACAAAGATTCTCAATATAATAGACAAATGTATTCTTATACAACAACAAACGCTAACTGAGTCGGGAACTTACCCTCCGAACCAAGTGCTGCAACTCATCCAGGCCAGCATCTGTCACCGCCTCGCCAAAGTCGCGAAGCTCGGAGATCGTCGTCATCCGCCCTACGTCAGTGTACTCGAGGATCTCAGGGTACGCTGGGGGCTCGACGCCCGCCTCCTCAACCTCCTGAAAATTCGAATGATTTCTTTTTTTGATGATCATTCATCATTTTATCAAGTCAACTCAATTAGGGAAGATGAAGCACTTACCACGACCGGCCAGTACGCCAGCCTCCGGCGAATGAACACAGAGTAATCCTCGCCGGGAAAAAGAAGAGCGTCGCCACCGACGTCCGCCAAGTCGGCCTCCCACTCAGCGTCAGAAGGCTCCGTAAACATCGTCCGAGTAGGAGCGATGAGAACCGTGAAAGCGTCACGTGAGCACTAACGAGTCAAGCACTCGCCTAGATACCACACTGGACCCATCGACGTCCACAACAGCAACCTACTCGAGCTCCTAGGTCGAAGGACCTCAGCCACGAAAGGAGGGCGTCAAGTTAGTCCACCCAAGGCCCGGGCACCCACTAAGACAAGCAAACAAGAGGTAATTCCTATGATCGTTTCTAAAGAGTAATGAATAAGCAAATGAAGGAAAGTGATTAAGAAATGCTCACATCACTCAGCTTCAGGGCATTCACGCCCCGTCGACAGACATCGTAAGAAGAGCGCTCGCCCAGGCTCCGTCCTCTTGGGCACAAAGCCCGGAAAGTAAGAGTACACCCACGGCTGCAAAAGAAGATAATCAATTATGATCTTTCACGGTTCGATAAGAAGAAGAAATGATCTTTCGTGAAATGAAATGAAGGTTAATACCTCTAACAGCAGTCCAGGGCCAACAGTAGCAGGAGAGGTCCCCTTCTCCAGCAGCTCAGGACGAACCATGGCTCTCATATAGCGAGTGAGGACCGCAAAGCCATGAGTGACCCAGTCCCAACGACCTAGGTCACTCAAGTCAGAAAGGAAGGGAAGAAGCTTTGTCGACAGCCTCTCCGCCTTGTCTCCAAGGTAGAGTGAAGACAAGAACCACCAGAGCCACAGACGAGCTCTCTGCTCCGCGTACAAGGAGGAGGAGCCTCCTCCCTCCCATCTACCGTCGGGATCTTACCGGCAAAGTAATCCCTAACGTAGGAGCTCGACACTAACCCGGGAACCGTAGCAGCACTCACCGCTAGGTTCCAGCCGATCAGCCTCCTGGCCTCGGCCGAGTCCACCCCCATGGCCGTCAACGGCCATACCACAGCCTCCGCTCCACACGGCAGACCAAAAATAATGCCGTAATCCTCCAACGTGTAACACCCGTGAATTTCCCATTTTGACATTTAAAATTTATTAAACTGTTTAATCACTTTATTATATATTGTGAATTATTCAATTTAATTAATTTTATGTCAAACACGATTTTTATAAACGTATTATATAAAATCTCATTTTTATAAAAATACGTATTATTAAATTATAATCTTGAGGCATAATTTATATAAGAATAAATGTATACATATTTTGGTCGGATAATAATAATAATAATAATAATAATAATAATAATAATAATAATAATAATAATAATAATAATAATAATAATAATAATAATAATAATAATAATAATAATAATAATAATAATAATAATAATAATAATAATAATAATAATAATAATAATAATAATAATAATAATAATAATAATAATAATAATAATAATAATAATAATAATAATAATAATAATAATAATAATAATAATAATAATAATAATAGTTTTCCGTCTTAAGTTAATATAGACTTGAGACTCTTTCCCGTCTAGCAAGGACCGTCACATGTTCACATGTGAGACTAGACTAGTCTGTCCTCGCCCTATCCCATATCGACAACTCAGTTCTCAAATTAAGCACCCAGCTAAAATATCAATATTTGGTTTACACTCTCTCTCTCACAAATGCTGACCAATCCCAACCCACCAAACCCCTTCCTTTTATTTCCCATTTACTTGTAAACAACCAAAAAGAAGCAACCCTGACAAAAAAGCAGAGCTTACACATCGCCAATTTTGTGACCTTGAAATATAGATCCCGGCTCCATTCCTTGACCATTCCTCTTAATTTTTGTATCATTCTCATCCTTACTTCCTCCTCCATCTTTCAAGGTATTAAAGTCTCATTTTTGTAGTGGTTTCGTCTTTCGCCGTCTTATAAAAGTGTCGTCTTTTAGCTTCTTCATTCTGTTTTCTTGCCCTTTTATGAAGGATTTGAAGACCCGGAGTGAGGCCCGTGCCTTGTGGACCATTTATTCGAAGAATGAGGAGCGTTTAAGGTAACGGTGATGGGATTACTCGACATTATGTCGAAATTTATATGTGCTTACATGTGTTTTAACTGCTTGGTAAGGTATATTGTTTATTATTTATTGTTCACATGGTAGTACTCACTTCGATTGTTAAGCATATAAACAAATTGAGTCAGTTTTTGTCATTTCTGTGACTTTAGTATAATATTGCATTGCCTTCGAAGCAACATCAGTTATGGCCTTATGTGTTATCTGATTAGGCTGTCACAGTATTCAATAATCACCTCCATATTTATTCTACCTCATTAGCATAATATAAAGTGGGGATTGAATTATTTACTTCTTCCATAATCTCATAAAAGTTGTTTCACGCTGGAATCCCTTTCATGTGGTGTTGGGTTGAGACGGTTTTATACAAGTTTTATTTATCCATTTTGAGAAAAGTTGTTACCTTTGGATTCATGGTGAAGTGGATGATTATTTTGAGTAATTTAATTGGATAAATACTATCATTCTAATGGTTAAAATTTCTTCTTAAGACGGTCTCTAAAATGGTGGTGGAAACCGTGAAAAGGGGGCTGCACTAGGACAGTTTTGAACTCGACTTTGAGGTTGATTTTGTAATTGGTTCGAATCAATTTGATAGCTCATGTCATGTATACATATATAAGAGTGAATTGAGTCGATTGTATGTAAGAAATTCCGTCCATTTCATGCTTAAAATTTTGTCTTAAGATGGCTTCACAAATTGTCTAGAAACCATGTATATAGGTTGTGTATGGGTGATTTTCTTGGACTGTTTGGAGTCGATTTTACGGATGATTTGAACCAGTTATTTAATTTCCATCTCATACGAATATCCATGTATGTAATGGGTTGGTTGTATGTGAGAAATTCAATTCGTTTCATGCTTAAAATTTCGTCTCAACACGGTCGCAAATGAACTTTATAAATTGTGAAAATGGACCTTGTCAAGCAGTATTCGCGGGCTGTTTTAACGGGTTTCTTTATGTTAAATTGAACCAACTTCCTTGCTACTGTCTCAAGTGCATATACATGTTTGGATTGGGTCTTTTGTTTGGGTGAAATCCGTCTTGGTTTGGCCTAGAAAATCATCCTAAGATGGCTGGACAAGGGAGAAATAATGTGTTTTGCTGGACTGTTTACTGCGCCTTTTTTTTGGAATGTGATGTGATGCCGCTGTGCTGCTGGCTGTTTATGCAGGGGCTGCCAGTATTGGCACAGGCCGTGGCTGGCTGAGACGGGGTGCGGCCAGGCCGTGGCCGGGTTGGGCTGGTCATGACTAGGCCGTAGCCCCGGTTGGGTTAATTTTTATCCGTGAAATATTTTGTCCGGGTTTAATTATATTGAATTTTCCGTCACATTTTTTATGTATCTTAAATTCATTATTTGCCGTTTATTTATATATTTCTCACATGAATCGTAAATGTGGAACTTATTGTTTATTCATGTCATAATTATATGAAATGTCTTCATTTAGCTATAATATGAGCTTTAATTCATTTACTCTCATTTATTTATCGTATTTCAAATACGAGTAATTTATTCCACGTGATTAATTGAAATGAGTCGTATTCTTGTAGAAATGCCATAATGCCATCGTATATGCTTGACATTCATTTTCGCCCTACTTGTGCTGTTCTGGCAAGTACGGGTTTGGCCTACTTGTGTTGTGCTGGCAAGTACGGTTTGGCCTACTTGTGCTGTTCTGGCAAGTACGATTTTTGGCCACTTGTGCTATTCTGGCAAGTGAGCCTTATCTTAGTCATTCCGCCACTTTCGTGTTGTTCTGGCGATTGGGTTACTCGGTCTCCATTAGTAGTCGAGTCTTGGGTGCCTGCTGTGCTGGCGCACGTCGAATCGGGATGTACACCCGAGAATCTGTAGATTTTGACTAGGACCGTATTATCATCGTAGTCCTACCCGGGGAAATTATAGTCTAAGAGTGGTAAATGTCTTGCACTATTTGGATGGTTACTATGGTTATATCTCCTTGAAATACGTGCTCGTGGCTAAGTGGTCGTGTCTGCTTCCTTGTCTTTCTTCTCCATTTATTTATTGCTGCTTATGCCTCACTTGTTTATTCCATAATTTCTTTTATCCTTGTTGGTTTAAACACGTATGATCCAATGTTTAGTTATAATTCGATTCACTCATGTCTTATCTAATATGATTATTTGTTTATGTTCCTTGTTATGTTCGTTTTGACATTTTGTGGCTGGGAGAACCTTGAGTTACTTCCCACTGACTGTGGCTTTCATGTTTACATGAATGACAGGTTTGTGAAGATGCATTTGTGGGGTTTAGACGTGTGAGCTAGCGAGCACCTTGGACTAGTAGTCGTTTTATTAGGATTGTTTAGACTCACCTTTTTTTGTATTGTCATTCGAGGGATATATTTTCTCTCATCTTTGACTATCACGTTTGTATAAACTTAACTTTATTTCCGCATTCTTTATTTGGATTTTAGATTTTAATGAACCCGCGCTTTAAACATTAAAAGTTTCAAAAATTTCCTATTTTCCGCTTGAATTTATAAGTTATATTTTCCGCGTTATAGCGGGGGTTCACAGTTGGTATCAGAGCCTTTGTTGCTCCCGACGCACACACATGTACCCCAATTTTTAAGTTGAAGTTGACCTTGGATAATGAATGAGAGATGGGTAGACTTAATGAACTAAGCTGGTAGTCTGTCGTGTGCTTGCTCTTTGTTAGGTTCTAACATGTTTGTTAATTGTCATTTAATAATTGTTATGCCCTTGGATCAATGACCGCGAGCTTAGCAACATGGTGATCAAGACTTTGTGCCTATTGCCGAGCATTGAAGATTTGTTCAACATTTGAAGAATGCTTCTGTTTCCTCGGAGATATTCCTCGTTCTTGTGTACCTTACCTTGTTCTTTTACTTCTTGACGCTTATTTCTTCTTCTAAACTCTCTTTTCTTTTACCTTGGAAACCACTCTTGTACCCTCCTAACTTGTCCTTTGTTCCTTGCTTATCCTCCTTTAACGCCTTTTAGATAGTTCTCTTTCTTTTATGGGATGTTAATCATGGTTGGATAATTTAGCTTGTGGAGTCTGTTTGTGGTTGACCCATAACCCTGGTTTTGAGAGGTTGTGATGTTAGAAAGACTTAGGTTGTGTGATGAGACATACTTGGTGATTCTTATACCTAGTTACTTGATAAAGTGAGTATAATTGATTGGTGGATTCTGCGTGTTAAGTGTGAGTTGCCTGTGATACTAAAGTTATAGAACGTGGCTTTGTTATTTATTTTCGGATTTGAAAGGTTTGGTAAGTTCAGCGTTGTTACTTTGTGAGTAAACATGGAGTGAGGTTTATGATGTGAACTTGAAAGAAAACTCCTTTAGGATGTGGATAACCATACATAGGTAGTGTTACCTTTTGACGTTGTTGGATATGAGTATAACTTTGTTAGTAGCTTTGACCTTGTTTTGTGGAGGTCGTTGTGGATGATTAGTGGTTGGGAATTGTTGAATTACAAGCGTAATGAAGTACTTTGTTTCATGGTGTGGCTTAGAGGTAAGTAAAGTGGCGTAAGTTATCCTCAGGAATCTTCGGAAGTAATGTGGTTGTGAGATTGATTTTATTAGGAAGTTTCGTGGACCGTTTAGGATGATGTTGTTATCTGAGATTCAAGTATCTGGCGTTTCCTTGTTGTCTAATTTCCCTTTTTCTTTGATCATAAGCGTTACCGTTTATACCTCTCTTCCTCACTTCATCGTGCTCCTCCTTTAAGTTCGATGCTAGTAACTTATACAAACTCTATCTCTGACATACTTGTTGACCTCACTTCAACTCTTACCCCTAGGAAGCTCATCATAGTTCTTTTATTGGTTAAGTTTGAACTCTCTTAACGTACTCTGTGTTTATGATGTCTAAGTTACTTTTCAATTCGTACAATTTCTAACCATTTCAAGCTACCATTTTTGGTTCGTTGTTAAGAATTTATCTTACTTTTACAAAACTTTACCCATTTTAAAGGGTTCGAAAATAAAAATTTGATTTAGTTCCCTATTTGTTCTTTGAGTATAAACTCATTTATTATGATTTTAATTGCTAAACCCGAGATTTCTTTAAGTTTTATCCAATTTCTATTAACTTTGATCTATTTATGATTTCTTTGTTAAAGTTTAATGTTATATTTTCGAAAACTTAACTCCTTTTTGAGTTTACCATGAATCTTTTAATTTTCATTTGACTTTTATAAAAGAAAATTTGAGTGGATTACCTTCTTCTTTTGGTTTTAATGTTGATAGGATGTTAGAACTCGTTATTGGAGACGTTTGATAACTTGTTCTACGCTTGTCAGCGAGTGATTTTTGTCTTAAATTTGTCGTTGACTTGGAAAGTTAGCATTCTTGTGTGCACGACAAGAGCAATTTGGTTGCTTGAAGGAGACTTATACTTTTGAAAACTTTTTATTAATGCTTTTAGAAGTATTTTGAGTTTTGATTTATGCAAATGATTTGGTTTTTAACCTTATCTTTGATTTGGAATGTGATTTTCTTGAATGCGCAACGAGAGCACTTCCGTTCCTTTGATGAGAATCTGGTTTTGTCGGAAAATTTTATTTGAAACTTTTGAAAGCATTTTAATTCTTACGATAAATAACCTTTTAATGTTTTGGTTACAGATTTCAAAAGTCCTGTTATATTTTTATATGACTTTTCATTTCTATTTTCAAGTTTCGAGGACGAAACTTTTTAAAAGTTGGGGTGATTGTAACACCCGTGAATTTCCCATTTTGACATTTAAAATTTATTAAACTGTTTAATCACTTTATTATATATTTTGAATTATTCAATTTAATTAATTTTATGTCAAACACGATTTATATAAACGTATTATATAAAATCTCATTTTTATAAAAATACGTATTATTAAATTATAATCTTGAGGCATAATTTATATAAGAATAAATGTATACATATTTTGGTCGGATAATAATAATAATAATAATAATAATAATAATAATAATAATAATAATAATAGTTTTCCGTCTTAAGTTAATATAGACTTGAGACTCTTTCCCGTCTAGCAAGGACCGTCACATGTTCACATGTGAGACTAGACTAGTCTGTCCTCGCCCTATCCCATATCGACAACTCAGTTCTCAAATTAAGTACCCAGCTAAAATATCAATATTTGGTTTACACTCTCTCTCTCACAAATGCTGACCAATCCCAACCCACCAAACCCCTTCCTTTTATTTCCCATTTACCTGTAAACAACCAAAAAGAAGCAACCCTGACAAACAAGCAGAGCTTACACATCGCCATTTTTGTGACCTTGAAATATAGATCCCGGCTCCATTCCTTGACCATTCCTCTTAATTTTTGTACCATTCTCATCCTTACTTCCTCCTCCATCTTTCAAGGTATTAAAGTCTCGTTTTTGTAGTGGTTTCGTCTTTCGCCGTCTTATAAAAGTGTCGTCTTTTAGCTTCTTCATTCCGTTTTCTTGCCCTTTTATGAAGGATTCGAAGACCCGGAGTGAGGCCCGTGCCTAGTGGACCATTTATTCGAAGAATGAGGAGCGTTTAAGGTAACGGTGATGGGATTACTCGACATTATGTCAAAATTTATATGTGCTTACATGTGTTTTAACTGCTTGGTAAGGTATATTGTTTATTATTTATTGTTCACATGGTAGTACTCACTTCGATTGTTAAGCATATAAACAAATTGAGTCAGTTTTTGTCATTTCTGTGACTTTAGTATAATACTGCACTGCTTTCGAAGCAACATCAGTTATGGCCTTATGTGTTATATGATTAGGTTGTCACAGTATTCAATAATCACCTCAATATTTATTCTACCTCATTAGCAGCATATAAAGTGGGGATTGAATTATTTACTTCTTCCATAATCTCATAAAAGTTGTTTCACGCTGGAATCCCTTTTATGTGGTGTTGGGTTGAGATGGTTTTATACAAGTTTTATTTATCCATTTTCAGAAAAGTTGTTACCTTTGGATTCATGGTGAAGTGGATCATTGTGTTGAGTAATTTAATTGGATGAATACTATCATTTTAATGGTTAAAATTTCTTCTTAAGACGGTCTCTAAAATGGTGGTGGAAACCGTGAAAAGGGGGCTGCACTAGGACAGTTTTGGACTCGACTTTGAGGTTGATTTTGTAATTGGTTCGAATCAACTTGATAGCTCATGTCATGTATACATATATAAGAGTGAATTGAGTCGATTGTATGAAAGAAATTCCGTCCATTTCATGCTTAAAATTTTGTCTTAAGATGGCTTCACAAATTGTCTAGAAACCATGTATATAGGTTGTGTATGGGTGATTTTCTTGGACTGTTTGGAGTCGATTTTACGGATGATTTGAACCAGTTATTTAATTTCCATCTCATACGAATATCCATGTTTGTAATGGGTTGGTTGTATGTGAGAAATTCCATTTGTTTCATGCTTAAAATTTCGTCTCAAGACGGTCACAAATGAACTTTATAAATTGTGAAAATGGACCTTGTCAAGCAGTTTTCGCGGGCTATTTTGACGGGTTTCTTTATATTCAATTGAACCAACTTCCTTTCTACTGTCTCAAGTGCATATACATGTTTGGGTTGGGTCTTTTGTTTGGGTGAAATCCGTCTTGGTTTGGCCTAGAAAATCATCCTAAGATGGCTGGACAAGGGAGAAATAATGTGTTTTGCTGGACTGTTTACTGCGCCTTTTTTTTGGCATGTAATGTGCTGCCGCTGTGCTGCTGGCTGTTTATGCAGGGGCTGCCAGTATTGGCACGGGTCGTGGCTGGCTGAGACGGGGTGCGGCCAGGCCGTGGCCGGGTTGGGCTTGTCATGACTAGGCTGTAGCCCCGGTTGGGTTAATTTTTATCCGTGAAATATTTTGTCCGGGTTTAATTATATTGAATTTTCTGTCACATGGCTTATGTATCTTAAATTCATTATTTGCCGTTTATTTATATATTTCTCACATGAATCGTAAATGTGGAACTTATTGTTTATTCATGTCATAATTATATGAAATGTCTTCATTTAGCTATAATATGAGCATTAATTCATTTATTCTCATTTATTTATTGTATTTCAAATACGAGTAATTTATTCCACGTGATTAATTGAAATGAGTCGTATTCTTGTAGAAATGCCATAATGTCATCGTATATGGTTGACATTCATTTTCGCCCTACTTGTGCTGTTCTGGCAAGTACGGGCTTGGCCTACTTGTGCTGTGCTGGCAAGTACGGTTTGGCCTACTTGTGCTGTTCTGGCAAGTACAGTTTTTGGCCACTTGTGCTGTTCTGGCAAGTGAGCCTTATCTTAGTCATTCCGCCACTTTCGTGCTCTTCTGGTGATTGGGGTACTCGGTCTCCATTATTAGTCGAGTCTTGGGTGCGTGCTGTGCTGGCGCACGTCGAATCAGGATGTACACCCGAGAATCTGCACATTTAGACTAGGACCGTATTATCATCGTAGTCCTACCTGGGGAAATTATAGTCTAAGAGTGGTAAATGTCTTGCACTATTTGGATGGTTACTATGGTTATATCTCCTTGAAATACGTGCTCGTGACTAAGTTGTCGTGTCTGCTTCCTTGTCTTCTTCTCCATTTATTTATTGTTGTTTATGCCTCACTTGTTTATTTCATAATTTCTTTTATCCTTGTTGGTTTAAACACGTATGATCCAATGTTTAGTTATAATTCGATTCACTCATGTCTTATCTAATATGATTGTTTGTTTATGTTCCTTGTTATGTTCGTTTTGACATTTTGTGGCTGGGAGAACCTTGAGTTACTCCCCACTGACTGTGGCTTTCATGTTTACATGAATGACAGGTTTGTGAAGATGCATTTGTGGGGTTTAGACGTGTGAGCTAGCGAGCACCTTGGACTAGTAGTCGTTTTATTAGGATTGTTTAGACTCACCTTTTTTTGTATTGTCATTCGAGGGATATATTTTCTCTGATCTTTGACTATCACGTTTGTATAAACTTAACTTTATTTCCGCATTCTTTATTTGGGTTTTAGATTTTAATGAACCCGCGCTTTAAACATTAAAAGTTTCAAAAATTTTCTATTTTCCGCTTGAATTTATAAGTTATATTTTCCGCGTTATAGCGGGGGTTCACAGTTGGTATCAGAGCCTTTGTTGCTCCCGACGCACACACATGTACCCCAATTTTTAAGTTGAAGTTGACCTTGGATAATGAATGAGAGATGGGTAGACTTAAGGAACTAAGGTGGTAGTCTGTCGTGTGCTTGCTCTTTGTTAGGTTCTAACATGTTTGTTAATTGTCATTTAATAATTGTTATGCCCTTGGATCAATGACCGCAACCTCGCTAAAAGACATGTTAAAGGTTGAGGTCGTGTCCCAGTACTGATCAAGGAAGGCTCAAATCAGGCAGAGGTTAGCCCGAAGCTTACTTCCCTTGATCTCCCTCCACGCTCCAAATAAGGCTCCGGAAGCTCCAAGCTCGATGATGGCTTGCTCCTCCTCCTCCGACAGTCTCTCGTAAGCCTCCATCATCGTCGGGTAGCAAGAAAAGTACCTCATGTTCCCAGCCTCCTATATCGATTCAACGCCAAGCTATCTTTAGCCCAAAGTGAAAGGGAAATGAAACGACAAATAAATAAGTAAAGAAAGATGATGAGGGAGTGACGAGTTTGAGATTTACCAAGCTCTTCACCGTCCTATAAGAAAGTTGACTCTCCGCTGCCCAAATGAGATGTTGGCCATCATATTTCTCAGCCCACTGGGGTGCCCTCGCTAGCTGGTGACCACCTCGTCCGACGTTGGCCCGCCTCGGGGCCTTTTCCTCGGCAGCCTGCTCAGCAAACGCCGCCTCTAGAACCTCCTTGAAAGTAAGAGACGGGTCGAAGTCAGTATCCATGTCCATGGGAGCCCTCCCTGACGTAGAAGCCTCGTCGCCAGCAAAATTAGAGTATATTAGGCCGCGTCGAGTGACGGCGAGCCTCGATTAAGGTATTTTCAAGCTTTCAAGCTCCAAAATAGCTCTTCTCTCGCCATATTTGGCCTTTTCTCTCGAAACCCGACCGCTCATTTGGTGAAAATGAGTCAAGGCAAGTCAAAGTTCAAGCCTAATCATGGGTTTAAGTTGAAATTTCGGCAGCATATCGTTGGAACGACGATTATGCCCTAGAAAAGTGTCCTAAAAAAGCTATCGCAAATAAAAAATCCGAGATGATAGGAAGTTTACCCATCACGCAAGGATCCCAAATATCAAGTTTTATCGCAAATGGGCAATCCTAAGGCCATTTTCGAAGCAATTTACGACACAGCTGTGAAACCGTCACAATTCTACTCAAATGCTCAATACTCAATGAAAATTCGAAAATAACACATGGTTATGTTCCTTACACTACCAATTATCCATTTCTAAAGTCAATTTCACAAGGCAAATTCATTTGGGGGAAAAGCCCCAATTTTTAAGTTATTTGGGTTGAAAACCCTAATTTTCTCGACTCAAATCAAGCAAAATACGGATGTTAATGCAAGAATAAGACACATACCACAATTAGTCATAATTAATGCAAGATTTTGATCAAAGTTTGGTAGAATGTCGACGGAATTTGAGAGAGTTTTGAAAGATTTTGTGTTTTTCTGAATAATGAATAACACGGGTTCTGTTGAGTTTTTACTCAGGCAGGGACGAACCCAGGAAAAAATGCAACAGGTGCTGCGCCTCTTCCAAGAATCGCAGCTCTGGCTGCGCCTCTTCCTCAGCTTCCCTCCAATTCGATTTTCAAAAATTCGGTATAAGTTCGTTATTTGTGGGCCCATCTTTGCTGCGCCTCTTCTTCAACACCATACATCCTATATTTGGTCCGTTTGATATTTATTCCTCGTCCGGACCCGTATTTCCAAGTAGACTTAGGTGGTAAGGCTGCGATCCCCACTGGCGGTGTATATTAACTATTGCGATGGGTAATCTGGTAGGGCTACACACTTTAATGTGTAGTCAATGGTTGGAAATCATTGGAGTTGGAGGAATGTGTGAAGATTTGTTTTGATGTTTGCTTTGTTGCATTTCTTATTTTGGTTAATCATTTGACTTACCCCATTAAGAGTGAAGAAGAACTCGGACTGAGATTTTGAATCATCTCGATCCGTTTGGAAGTTAGAATCTGCGTAACCTGTTGCGCATAGCTTAGTATCGCCTCCATAAGTTAATACCCAATCATTAGTCCTCCGTAGGTACTTGAGGATATTTTTTACTGCTATCCAGTGTGTTTCACCTGGAGTCTTTTGGTACCGACTCGTCATACTCAATGCATATGCCACGTCTGGACGTGTGCATATCATGACATACATGATCGATCCTATTGCAGATGCATAAGGAACACGACTCATGCGCTCTAACCCTTCAAGCGTCGTGGGTGACTGAGACTTGTTAACCTGCATCCCAGTCGTCATAGGAAGGTTCCCCTTCTTGGAGTTGGTCATGCTGAACCTCTCAAGAACCTTATCCAAATAAGACTCCTGACTAAGTGATAACCTCTGTCGTGATCTATCTCGGTAGATACAGATTCCCAAAATGCGCTGTGCCTCACCCAGATCGTTCATCTGGAAATGTTTCTTCAACCATTCTTTAACCGAAGATAGGAGAGGAATGTCATTCCCAATCAAGAGTATGTCATCGACATACAATATCAAGAATACAATCTTGCTCCCACTCGACTTGATATATAAGCATGGTTCCTCGACCGATCGAGTGAAGCCATACTCTTTTATCACTTGGTCGAAACGATGATTCCAACTCCGAGAAGCTTGCTTAAGTCCATAAAGGGAACGCTTAAGCTTGCATACTTTCTTAGGCTGCTCAGGATCTATGAAACCTTCGAGTTGCACCATGTACAACTCTTCCTCCAAATAACCGTTTAAGAAGGCGGTTTTCACATCCATTTGCCAAATTTCATAATCATGAAATGCGGCAATCGCTAATATTATCCGAATGGAACGTAGCATGATTACAGGTGCAAAAATCTCATAATAATGTAATCCGTGCACTTGAGTGAAACCTTTTGCCACAAGTCGTGCCTTATAGATATCTGGTTGCGCGTCTACAGAACGCTTTATTTTGTAAAGCCATTTGCACTGTAGAGGTTTTACCTTATTAGGTAAATCAACTAGATCCCATACGTTATTCTCATACATGGAGTCCATCTCGGATTGCATGGCTTCAAGCCATAGCTTTGAGTCGGAACAGGCCATAGCACCTTTATAGGTTGCGGGTTCATTACTTTCCAGATGTAAAACGTCATTCTCCTCGACCATACCAATGTATCTGTCCGGAGGATGAGAGTCTCTATCCGACCTCCTAGGTTGCTCAGGAATATTAACCGTATCATCAGTTGAAGGTACAACTTCCTCCATCTGTTCCTCGATTGTTGGTTCTGGAATCTCCGACAGCTCGAAGGTTCTATTACTCGACTTGTTCTCGAGAAATTCTTTCTCTAAGAACGTCGCCCTAGCCACAACAAAAACTCGATGTTCGGTAGGCGAATAGAAGTAATGACCAAATGTTCCTTTTGGATAACCTATAAAGTATGTCTTGACCGATCACGGACCGAGCTAATCCTCGTGTCTCCACTTGACATAAGCCTCGCAGCCCCAAACCCGAATAAAGGACAAGTTGGGGACCGTTCCCTTCCACATTTCATATGGAGTCTTGTCGACAGCTTTAGACGGACTTCGGTTAAGTATAAGAGCGGCTGACAAAAGAGCATAACCCCATAATGAATCATGCACTACCGTGTGACTCATCATGGATCGAACCATGTCAAGTAAGGTTCGATTTCTCCGTTCGGACACACCATTTAATTGAGGTGTTCCAGGTGGAGTTAACTGCAAAACGATTCCACAGTCTTTCAGGTGTTGATCAAACTCATTTGAAAGATATTCGCCACCCCGATCTGAACGGAGTGCTTTAATCTTTCTACCCAGTTGGTTCTGTACCCTATTCTGGTATTCCTTGAATTTCTCAAAGGACTCACTTTTATGCTTCATTAAGTAGACATATCCGTATCTACTCATATCGTCCGTGAAAGTGAAAAAATATCTATAGCCATCTCTAGCGGTAATTGACATAGGTCCACATACGTCCGTATGTATGAGTCCTAATAGGTCACTAGCACGCATTCCAACACCTTTGAAGGAAATTCGATTCATCTTGCCAATGAGACATGATTCGCACGTGCCATATGTAGAAAAATCGAATGCGGGAATAGTCCCATTATCGACGAGTTTCTTCACGCGTTTCTCATTTATGTGTCCCATTCGACAATGTCATAGATAGGTTTGATCTTTGTCACCAACCTTTAATTTCTTATTATTCATGTGTAATACTTCCGTGGTTTGATCTAAGATGTAAATTCCATTCATGGAAACTACTTTGCCATAAATCATTTCATTTAAAGAGAAAATACAACTATTATCCTTTATTGAAAATGTAAAACCGTCTTTAGCAAGTACGGAAACAGAAATAATGTTCTTAGATAAACTGGGTACATAGTAAAAGTTATCTAAAAATAACTCAAAACCACTAGGGAGTTGGATTACAAATGTTCCGTTCGAGGCAGCAGCAACTCGTGCTCCATTCCCGACTCGCAGGTCCACATCACCTTTTTCGAGAGGTATGATGTTCTTTAGGCCCTGCAAATGATTACACAGATGAGAACCACAACCAGTATCAAGAACCCAAGTTCCGAATATTGCATGGTTAATCTCAATCATATGAATATAAGATGACATACCAACAGGAACGACGCGGCCTGCCTTGATGTCCTCACGGTAGACGGGACAGTTCCTCCTCCAATGTCCAGTCTTGTGACAATGGTGGCACTCTATGTCACCGCCCTTGCTCTTTGCCTTACCCTGTGAGCCACTAGTCTCACCAGGCGCACTCTTACCGTTTCCTGGCTTCTTAAACTTTGGCTTACCTACAGCTAGGTCGCCATGAGCCTTGCCCTTACCTTTACCTTTGTTGCAAATTGTGAGAACATCCTGCTTCATGCTCCCACTCAATTTCATATCCTTCTCGGTCTGTACGAGAAGGGAGTGTAACTCATGAAGACTCTTTTTCAAGTCATTCATGTAGTAGTTCGCCCTGAAAAGGGCAAAACCATCGTGAAGAGAATGAAGCATTCGGTCAATGACAATGCTCTCACTGATTTTACAATTCAGTGCCTCCAGCTTCTCGACATTCTCAATCATGTGAAGAATGTGTGGGCTAACCGGTTGGCCCTTCTGGAGTTTCGCATCAAAGAAGCGACAGGTATGCTCATATGTAATGATTCTCGGTGCCTTTGAGAACTCATTAGTGAGCGTGGTGAAAATCTTGTTTGCACCTTGGGCAATGAAGCGTCTCTGCAAATTGGTTTCCATTGCAAAGATGAGTACGTTCTTTATCGCACCCGCTTCCATAACGAAATCACTATAAGCGAGTGACTCGTTGGCTCCTGCATTGGGGCCTGGGTTGACCGGTATTGGCTCAGTTAAGTACCTGAGCTTACCGTCAGCAATGGCAAGCATTCCGTAGTGCCGCCTCCCGATCCGCAAAGTTGGACCCATCATTCTTGATCGCGTGGACTGATTCATTTGGTCCATGAACACTTTTAGCCAGGATGAACGATCTAGTGTGGCACTAGGCATTGGGATTGCGTTATTTCCAGCCATTTTGTTGTAATAGTATTATCAAAAATAATCGTGTTCTACACTGCGAAAGAAGAATAAAAATAATAAGCATGTGCATCGTTTTGATTTTAAGTCTAATGAACTAATGTCATAACGCGAAGACTCAAAACATTTACACAATTGACCTCCCTCAAGAATTATATAAATGATCCCAAGACTCAATTCTCTGTAAATTGATAAGCTAACCTTTTAGCTTATTCTACCGTTAGAATTTTTGGTCGATAAATTTCTGTAAATACTATCTTTAGTCCATCATAATCACGAGAAACTCTTCGGACTATGATGTTGAGGTAAACTAAGTCAACACAACTACTTACCCAACGTAGAAGGGGTCATATTAGGCCTACCGACGAAGAAAGGATTCATAGATGTTTGTCCTTATAAAAACTAATCTCAATTTCCGTTTTAGAGGAAGATCCCATCAACTTTATTTTAATTCATTTTAAGTGAACTATAATCTAGCATGCGAGAATGAATAAACTAAGGTGATGGCTTATAGACTGTGACATCTGCATGTCCATGAAAACTAACATACAACCTATATGAGTCAATTTTCATGCATTTTAGTAGTAGGTGGTTTGGTTTTAGGCGGAATATGATGCATAAAACTAACATGTGAATGAAAAGCAATAAGAATGAAAACGTAAAAATAGTAAAAGTCCTAGTTTGGCCTATCCTATCAAAATGAACAATAAATACAAGTTTGGAATCCATCCTTGGACCCGAGAAGCTTGTCTTGATGTTCTATCTTGATCCATGTAGCGGGAGTGAGTTCCAATCTCCATCTTTAGTCTTCTTTGAAATTACAATAAATAAAATTACATAATTGACCTATTCATTACATTCTAATTTCAAAACCCAAAACTAAAATAAAGGAGATTCGAGATCTCATAATTACATAAAAATCATGTTTCCTTCATTACGAAAACATAATTTGACTATGGCCACACTAAGTATTACAAATTACAACCGATTGCAAAATTATATACGTAAATAAAATCCATTCATTCGATTCATTCAACAAAATTAAAAGCATCAACTAAAATTAAATTAAACATACATGACACAATTCCATTATTATGTTGATTAATTTATCCAAACCACCTATTTAAATTAAATTAAGTGACAATTCCGCAATTAGTCACATTAATTTCATTCTTAATCCATGTTAAACTTGTAATATGAATTCTATCCGTCAAAATTTTAAACTGCTTTAAAATAACTCGGTATCTTTAAATTGTGAACCGTTTCGCAATAACTAATTGGCCAAAAACAAAAATAAAACTTTTATTTTCTTTGTTTGGTCTCGGCAAAACCAAGCGAACAAGGTAAATTTTTTGTTTTTTTATTAAAACCCAGCTCACGGCTAGAAAAATAAAAACTGCCCAAAAAACAATTATACGGCATTTGGGCAAAAAACAAAAAAAAACTTTCCCCTTTTTTTTCTGATTCGGCAATTTTAAAAAATAAATCCAAAACCAGTTTTTTTTTTCCACGGCAACCCTAAAAAAATTGAGCCGTCAAAAATATTTTCCTTTTGCGGCATAAAGCCCTAATACAAAGATTGATGAAGAACAAAGTTTACAATTGCTAATAGAACATGGTTTAGCAAATGAATTAACAAGCATGATTAATCTTATATGCTAAAACTATATAGCAAAAACAAGTTCTTGTATCATCAACATGACAATTATATTTGCATTTTGACTTAAATCTGCATTAAATCAAAATCTACCAATTCTTCATATGATGATTTTAACTGGTTAAAACAATGATATGATATAAGGAAATTGGAAATAAATCATCAAGCAAAAGAAAAACGAAAAGAAAAAAAAAACAGGCCGAATTAAGAAAACTCACGGCCAAAAAAAAAATTTCAGCCGAATTTTTTTTTTTTTTTTTCCGGAAATATGTCAATGTTTACATACAAAATTTATGAAAATCATCAAAATCAAAATTCGTGGCCTAGTGCTCTGATACCACTTGTGAGAAATTATCTGTATACTTCCCTTTATATTGAAGGATTATAACGAATTTAACAGTGATGATCAATAGTCATAAACAAAATACATAAACAAAGTATAAAGGATTCAGAATTAACCTTCGGTCCTAGCAAAATTGGCTTAAGGAACAATATCAAAATTGATATTCGCCTATCAGTTGCACCCAAGACGATATGAGATATGCCCTATTGATTGTTCTAGAATCGATCTAAAATTTTCTGTAAAATTTAGTTGTTTTGTGTTTTTTTTTCTGATGAGAGAGAGAGGCTAGGTCAAGAAAAGAATTAGGGTAGAATCATTCTCTCCCTTTCTTTCTTATACTGACCGAATTATGGAGTCAATTAGGAAAGAATAATATCTTTCCTAATCTCGTCCCAACTGACCGAAATAAGGAGTATATCTCCTTATTTTTGGTCTTTCCAAAAATATATAAAATGTGTTGAATTGTCATCTAGTGAGGATCGAACCTATGACCTCTTGGTATGTGTACCCTCACTATTACCACTATGACACACTCATCTTGTTGATATTAAATATAACTGATTATATTTAATTACGAATTAACAGATTAATTCGTCCAAGCTAACATTACATATATTTAATTAAATATAACTTATTATATTTAATTTACGAATTGACAGTTAATTCGTCTCAACTAATATTATTTAATTTTCATTAAATAATTATCTCGTCAACACATTGACTAACTTTGTAGTCATTTTGGGCATCAATATGATTATATTTCCATAACCACATTTCTCAAACACATCCTATAGGTGTGACCTTTAGGGACCAGTTGATCACCGCCATCTGTATGATAATAACGTCAAACTTTCTAGCAAGCCAACCGTTATTAGGTAAACGTTAATCAACTGATTAAATATACGAAGTATACCCTTGTGAACCTGTAAGAGATTTACAAATGTTATCACACTAATTTGTGGAGGACACAAGCTCCAACATCCCTTAAACCCTGCAAATGATTACAAAGGTGAGAGCCACATCCGGTATCATGTACCCAAGTGGAAGTGCAGGCATAATTAACGTCTATCACATAGAGAGAGAAAATCATACCAATAGGCGTCACACGCCCTTCCTTGAGATCCTCCAAGTATTTGGGACAACTCCTCCTATAATGCCCCTTCCCATTACAATGGAAACATTCGGCCTCGGAGAGTTTGACACTTTTTGCCTTGGGATTACCATTCACAACGGCCTTCCCCTTTCCCTTGTAATGTTTCTTTGACGATTTCTTGAATTAGGACTTTTCCTTCCCTTTTCCATTCTTAACTCCAAGGGACAAGTTCTTTAACTTCATGGTTAAAACATCCCCTTTGTCACTCCCACTAGCTTTAATATCCCTCTCCGCTTGGGTGAGTAGTGCATGAATTTCATGATAACTCTTATCCATGCCATTCATGTTGTAGTTTACCCTAAAGTGGGAAACTTGGTGGGAAGTGAGTGTAGGATTCGATCCGCCACAGGAGTCTTAGGAATGTTACACCCTAGACGCTCTAGGATGTCGACATATTCGACCATTTTGAGTACATGGGGACCAACCTTTTAGCCCCTCTCAAGCTTAGATTTTAAGAAGCGTGCCGCCGCATCGTATTGTCGGACTTTAGGTGTTTGTGAAAACATAGTGATCATACGAGTGAATATCTCGTACGCATTTAAAGAAATGCATCATAGCTTGAGCTTTGGGGACATCGACCATATCAACACATTCTTGATATCATTTGACATCCTCACATTGTAGGGTAATATCCGTATAATGCCCTTTAATTATAGGATTATAACGCAAAATTTACATGTGAATATTGTCATAAAACGATAAACATAAAGAAACGACAAAGATGTAGGAATAACCTTCGGTCCTAGTGCAATAAGGCAATGAGAGATTAAAGCAAATCTCCTCCTAAAGGATGCACCCAAGATGTCCGAGTAATGCCCTTGTGCTAGAGACAATCCCCTAATTGACTTGCAATATCGAGGGGATTAGTTTTTGTGAATTTGTGTTGGATGAGAGATCCGGAATTTAGGAGGCACAATTCCCAAAAACCCTAATTATTTTTGCAAAATGAATTTAGGTTTGAAGGGAGGAGAGAGCTCTCCTTTTGTTCCTCTAATTCGGTTTGGCCGAATGGACTTAGGGGGAAATGGGCTTCCATTTTCTCCTTAAGTTAAACTCATGGTCCGGTCCAAAACTCGCTAAGTGTATACGACGCGGTTTCATTATAAACTGTTATCGGTTATCGGAATTTAAGGCATCAACTAATAATACGGGTTAGTTGAATTCTTAATACATGTCCGACACAACAGTATTGTATAATTAATTTGTCCAATATACATTAATCAAATATAAATCGCTTATATTTAATTTTACGAATTAACTGGTTAATCCGCATTAGCCCATGATATTTAATCCGTATTAAATATTATATCTCAACATCACATTTTAACTAATTATTAGTCAAAAAACTCAGACTAACTGGTTAGTCAGATTTGGCATCTACATGACTGTATTTTCATACCGTCACATCACTCAAGACGTATCCTATAGGTGTGACTTTTAGGGACCAGTTGATCACCGCCATCAGTATGACAATAACGTCAAACTTATCTAGCAAGCCAACCGTTATTGATAAACGTGGATCAACTGATTATGATACAAAGTATACCCTTTGATCCTTTTAGAGGTTTATAAGTCCTTGCACTAACTGTTAAGGACACTAACCCCAACAAGCTCCCACTTGTCCGTACAAGTGTATGTGCAATGACGTTATCCGCACTAACTGGAGGACACTACCTCCAACAAACTCCCACTTGTCCGAACAAGTGTATGTGCGATAACCGATTCTCATATTCATTTAAAATTTCTCCCACTCAATGTAAAACAATTTGCAGTTCTGGATCCGCAAAGGTCGTATTTTACAATCGATCTGTATCTAGAGTGGTTTCCCCGACTAGAGAGTAACTCAACTGATAAAACGAATCCGTATCCGAGCATGGCCATGCATTTCGATTCTGACTCCTCGAGTGGCCCCGAGAAATATCGAGTACCTGATAAAGGCTGAATATTTCCTTCAACTCGACTCCTTCCGATCTAAGCACAGCATGAAATGACCAGAAAAAAATCTACTTGGCCCCTCGTTACGGATGACCGTGAGAAAGAAACCAAAGTCACCCAAAATGCCTTAGTCTCAAGAGACAGTCGATAGTCCAAAGAATCGACTCTTAGGATCACCATGGAGGTCCTATCCACGATCGGGCATCGAATGTTATAAAACATTTAGGACTCCACGTCGATGTCACAATTGTGTCCTACGAAATATCCGTATAAATCGCCTCTGTGATTGGTCAGTCAACCTGTTGACTTATGGCTAGTTGAACCCACCATCAACCAACGTCACAAAATAATTGCCAGAGTTATCAGCTCATGTGGGCAATTAAGGACTAAAAAAATATAATGTTTTTTGCAGTTCACTTTGTGGTGTTCAAAATTTGTCGTACAAATCCACATGAAAAACAAAATATAGATATATAAAATATCAAAACGATGATGTTGTATAGAGTACAAAAACGAATGAATCTAATCCATAAAAGAGTACTACAACTTAGGAACACGTTTAATTCCCATGGAATTAACGTGCCCTTCATGCTTATCTTGTCGTAATGCTTTAGTGAGAGGATCTCGCTATGTTGTCATCTGTAGCAATCTTTTCTATCACTCATCTTTTGCTCCACGTAATCCCGGATTAGATGAGCTTTCCGTTGTACATGTCTAGACTTGTTGCTAGACTTTGGCTCCTTAGCTTGGAAGATGGCACCACTATTGTCGCAATAGATGGTGATCGGGTCATTCGAACTAGGCACTACAGATAGCCCATGTAAGAATTGACGCATCCATATCGCTTCCTTTGTAGCTTCAGACGCGGCATAGTACTCGGACTCAGTCGTAGAATCTGCTGTAACAGTTTGTTTCGAACTCTTCCTGATGCAGCGCCATTAAGAGTAAAAACGAATCCGATCGAGATTTCGAGTCATCACGATCCGTTTGGAAGCTAGCATCTGCGAATCGGTTGCGCATAGCTTTTGTTCGCCTCCATAAGTCAATGCCCAATCTTTAGTCCTCCGTAGGTACTTAAGAATGTTCTTGACAGACAACCAATGTGATTCACCTGGATCTTTGTTGGAATCGACTTGTCATACTCAATGCATATGCCACGTCGGGACGTGTGCATATCATGGCATACATGATAGATCCTATTGCCGAGGCATAAGGTATCCGTGCCATGCGCTCTTTCTCTTCCGGTGTCTCTGGTGCCTGAGACTTGCTCAAATGCACCCCTGGAGACATAGGAAGGAACCCCTTCTTGGAGTTAGTCATGCTGAATCTCTCTAGGACTTTGTCTATGTAAGACTCTGACGAGAGATAGCATCCGTCGTGATCTATCTCGATAGATACGGATGCCTAGAATTCTTTGTGCCTCTCCCAGATCTTTCATCTGGAAATGGTTTTTCAACCATACTTTCACCGAAGTTAAGAGAGGTATGTCATTCCCAATCAGGAGTATGTCGTCAACATACAATATTAGGAAGACAATCTTGCTCCCACTCGACTTGATATATAAACATGGTTCCTCGACTGATCGAGTGAATCCATTTTCTTTTATCACTTGGTCGAAGCGATGATTCCAACTCCTTGATGCTTGCTTAAGTCCATAAATGGAACGCTTAAGCTTGCACACTTTCTTAGGATGTGCTGGATCGATAAAACCTTCGGGTTGTACCATGTACAACTCTTCCTCCAAAAAGCCGTTTAAGAAGGCGGTTTTCACGTCCATTTGCCAAATTTCATAGTCATGAAAAGCGGCAATCGCTAAGATAATCCGGATGGAACGCAACATGACTACGGGTGCAAAAATCTCATCGTAGTGCAAACCTGGCACTTGGGTGAAACCTTTTGCAACTAGTCGTGCTTTGTAGATATCTTGTTGACCTTCCACAGAATGCTTTATCTTGTAAAGCCATTTGCATTGAAGGGGACGAACCTTAGCAGGTAAGTCAACAAGATCCCATACGTTGTTCTCATACATAGAGTCCATCTCGGATTTCATGGCCTCAAGCCATAGTTTCGAGTCAGAACTGGTCACGGCACCTTTATAGGTTGCGGGTTCACTACTCGTTAAGAGTAGAACGTCATCTATGTCATGTTCCTCGACCATACCAATGTATCTGTCCGGAGGAATAGAGACTCTTCCCGACCTCCTAGGTTCCTCAGGAATATTTACCGCAGCCGGGATTGAAGGAATAGGTTCCTCCAATGGTTGCTCGGTGTTTGGTTCTGGAATCTCCGACAGGTCGAAGGTTCTATCACTCTTTGCATTCTCGAGAAATTCCTTCTCTAAGAATGTCGCACTCGCCGCAACAAAAACACGTTGTTCGGTTGGCGAATAGAAGTAATGACCACGTGATCCTTTAGGATAACCTATAAAGTATGTCTTGACCGATCGCGGGCCGAGCTTATCTTGAGTCTCCACTTGACATAAGCCTCGCAGCCCCAAACCCGTATAAAGGACAAGTTAGGGACCGTTCCCTTCCATAGTTCATATGGAGTTTTGTCAACAGCTTTAGACGAACTTCGGTTAAGTATTAGAGCGGCTGACAAAAGAGCATAACCCCATAATGAATCAGGTAAAACCGTGTGACTCATCATGGATCGAACCATATCAAGTAGTGTTCGATTTCTCCGTTCGGACACACCATTTAGCTGAGGTGTTCCAGGTGGAGTTAACTGTAGGGCGATCCCACAGTCTTTAAGATGTTGATCAAACTCGTGAGAAAGATACTCGCCACCACGATCTGAACGTAGTGTTTTTATCTTTCTACCAAGTAGGTTCTGTACCCTATTTTGGTATTCTTTGAATTTCTCAAAGGATTCACTTTTGTGCTTCATTAAGTAGACATAACCATATCTACTTAAATCATCCGTGAAAGTGATGAAATACCTATAGCCTTCTCGTGCGGTGATTGACATAGGTCCACATACATCTGTGTGTATGAGCCCTAATAGGTCAGCAGCGCGCATTCCAACACCTTTGAAGGAAATACGAGTCATCTTACCGATGAGACATGATTCACACGTGCCAAATGATTGAAAATCAAAGGCCGAGATAGCTCCATTTTTAATGAGCTGTTTTACGCGTTTCTCATTAATGTGTCCCATGCGGCGATTGCCATAGATATGTTTGATCTTTATCACCTACCTTCAACCTTTTATTCATTACGTGTAATATTTCGGTCGTCTGATCTAAAACATAAATTCCGTTCAAGGAGACTGCCTTGCCATAAATCATATTGTGTAAAGAGAAAATGCAAGCATTATTTTCTATTACAAATGAAAAACCAAGTTTGTCAAGTGCAGAAACAGAAATAATGTTTTTCGAAAGACTAGGAACATAATAGCAATCATATAATGATAACTCAAATCCGCTAGGAAGCTGGATCACATATGTCCC
This sequence comes from Silene latifolia, assembly GCF_048544455.1. Lineage (NCBI taxonomy): Eukaryota > Viridiplantae > Streptophyta > Magnoliopsida > Caryophyllales > Caryophyllaceae > Silene > Silene latifolia. The sequence goes on from NC_133538.1 coordinate 66,879,717, forward strand.
CTTTGAGATGGCAGCCACTCTTGCTCCATTCCCAACACGCAGGTCAACCTCACCCTTTACGAGAGGCTCGAGATTTCGGAGGCCCTGCACATGATTACACAGATGAGAACCACAACCAGTATCTAGTACCCAAGTTCCGTAACTTGCATGGTTAATCTCAATCATATGAATAAAAGTAGAAGGAGAAGACATACCAACAGGTTTAACGCGACCCGCTTTTATGTCCTCATGATAAACAGGACATGTCCGCCTCCAATGCCCAGTCTTGTGGCAGTGATGGCATTCCATGTTTTCGGTTTTGCTCTTTGTCGCGCCTGATGAGTTGCTCGACTCACCAGGCCCACTCTTACCTGGACCCGACTTCTTAAACTTCGGTTTACCTACTGCTAGGTTTGCCTGAGCTTTGCCCTTACCTTTCCCTTTGTTTGACACAACGAGAACATCCTGTTTCATGCTCCCACTGAGCTTCATGTCCTTCTCGGTAGCAGTTCATGGGGAGTTTTCTTCAAATCATTCATATAGTAATTCGCTCTAAATTGCGAATAACCATCGTGGAGTGAATGAAGAATACGGTCGATAACAATATTCTCGCTGATGTTACAGTTAAAGGTCTCCAGTTTCTCGACATTCTCAATCATGCTGAGAATGTGTGGGCTAACCGGTTGGCCCTTCTGGAGTCTCGCATCAAAGAAGCGAGTGGTATGCTCATAGGTCACGATTCTCGGTGCTTTCGAGAATTCCTTAGTGAGCGTGGTGAAAATCTTGTTTGCACCATGGGCTATGAAGCGTTTCTGCAAATTGGATTCCATTGCAAAAATGAGTACGTTTTTAATCGCACCCGCTTCCATACAGAAATCATTAAACTTGGTGATTTCAAGCACTCTAGCCGTGGGACTGGGTTTGCCGGGAGTGGCTCTAATAGATATTTGAGCTTCCGTCGCCAGCGGCAAAGCATTCCGTAATGCCGCCTCCCGGTCCGCGAAGTTGGATCCATCATTCTTGATCGAGTAGACTGATTCATCTGATTCATGAAGATCCGAAGCCAGGACTCACGGTCCAATGTGGCACTTGGCATTGGGTTATCACTTGAACCAGCCATTTGTTTTTAGCAGTTTAAAATCGTGATCTACACTGAAAAAGAAAGAAAAACAAAACGAAATAAGCAACTCATCGAGGTGATTTAAGTCTATTTTAAAATTCATTTTAAAACATGTAGACTCTCGCACTTGCATAATTGATCTCCCTCAAGAAAAATACAAGTGATCCCAAGACTCAATTTCTGTAAATTGATAAGCCAACTGTTTAGCTAATTCTTCCGGAAGAACTCTTGGTCGATAGATTTCCGTAAATCCTATCTATAGTCCACCATAGTCACAGGATCGTACGAGTGACCATAGTGTTGAGATAAAATAAGTCAATCGGTTCCAATTTACCCGACGTAGAAGGGGTCATAGTATGCCTACCGACGAAGAAGGGAGTCCTTGGAGTTTGACCTATAAAGACCGTTCTCAATTTTGGTTTATACGAGGAAGATCCCATCAACTTAATTATAATTCATTTTAAGTGAACGAAAAACTAGCGTCTGCGTGAATGAATCAATTTAGGTGATGGCTTAGCATGATCGTGTGACATACGAATGTCAATGAAAACTAACTCGTGACCTCTATATGTGTCAGTTTTCATGCAATAATTAGGTGGTTTGGTTTTTAGGCGGAATATGATGCATACTATCGTTACATAAAAATAAATAAATGAATGCGATACGTAAATAAAAAATCCTAGTGTGGCCTATCCTAGTAAAAAGAACAAAGTACAACTTTGGAATCCACCGTTGGACCCGAAAAGCTTGTCTTGATGTTCCATCTTCATCCAAGTAGCGGGAGTGAGCATAAAAGCATCCGGTCTCCATCTTTAGTCTTCTCAAGAATTACAATTTAAAATTTACAAATATAAACCTATTTACATTCTAAATAAAGCGTAATTAAAAGAAATAAAAATGGAGATACGAGATCTCAAAATACAACCAAGACCGTGTTCCATCATTACGGTAACACGTTCTACTAAGGCCACACTAAGTTACAACCGCTTGCAAAATAATTAAATACGTAATTAAAAAGCATTCAAAACATATATAATAAAACGATAAAAAATAATGCATCAACTAAATTAAATTAATTCGTGACATAATTCCGTAATTATGTTTAATTTATCCAAACCACCAAAGATAATTAAAATTATGTGACAAAACCGCTTCATCAACTTAATTTTAATTCGATATAATCCGTTACTTTAAATTTTTAAAGTAACTTTAATTTACGTGGGTGAACCGTTTCACTAACAAGCGAGAGCATAAAAAACCGTTTTATGCATTAAAAAGGCCGAAAGAAAAACAAAATTTTTATTTTTTTTTCTCTGCATCGTTGACGTGAAAGATTACGGGGCGAAAAAAATTTTTTTTTTATTAAAATGGCAGAATTGCCGAGAGCCTCTAATGGCCAAAAAAAAATTTTTTTTTTTCACGGCTCAATTTGTGAGCAAAGAAAGATCAAAACAAAACGGTTTGATTAAAACACAATTGCAATTTACTCTAATCCGGATTAAAATAAAAGTACAATTGACATGTTCTTCACATTTGTTGTAATTATCGCTTAAAACAACAAATCGCTAAGAACAATAAAACGAGACAATCAATAGATCGAATGATCTAGCAAAATTGTGTGGCACGCAAATCAATGCAAAAACTAAAAAAAACAGGCCGTGATTCATGAAGCACGGTTTTCCAGAATTTTCGAACCAGAAAATGTACCACACGAAATTTTAAGCAATGATTTTAACCGATCTTTAACATATAGCGATGAATATCGATTACATAGACAATATGCAAAGATCAAAATTAAAACAAGACAATCAACACCGTGTAAACTAGACACGGTTTCCAACAATCACAAAAAAAACGCAGCAATTTTTTTTTTTTTATAAATTGCCGAGACCAAAAAGGAGGCAGCCGTGGCCTATATTGAACAAAATTCATCGTTTTCAAAATCGTTTAATGAAAAACACATATAAAAATTTACGTAACCTGGCTCTGATACCACTTGTAGGGTAATATCCGTATAATGCCCTTTAATTATAGGATTATAACGCAAAATTTACATGTGAATATTGTCATAAAACGGTAAACATAAAGAAACGACAAAGATGTAGGAATAACCTTCGGTCCTAGTGCAATAAGGCAATGAGAGATTAAAGCAAATCTCCTCCTAAACGATGCACCCAAGATGTCCGAGTAATGCCCTTGTGCTAGAGACAATCCCCTAATTGACTTGCAATATCGAGGGGATTAGTTTTTGTGAATTTGTGTTGGATGAGAGATCCGGAATTTAGGAGGCACAATTCCCAAAAACCCTAATTATTTTTGCAAAATGAATTTAGGTTTGAAGGGAGGAGAGAGCTCTCCTTTTGTTCCTCTAATTCGGTTTGGCCGAATGGACTTAGGGGGAAATGGGCTTCCATTTTCTCCTTAAGTTAAACTCATGGTCCGGTCCAAAACTCGCTAAGTGTATACGACGCGGTTTCATTATAAATCACATTATCGGTTATCGGAATTTAAGGCATCAACTAATAATACGGGTTAGTTGAATTCTTAATACATGTCCGACACAACAGTATTGTATAATTAATTTGTCCAATATACATTAATCAAATATAAATCGCTTATATTTAATTTTACGAATTAACTGGTTAATCCGCATTAGCCCATGATATTTAATCCGTATTAAATATTATATCTCAACATCACATTTTAACTAATTATTAGTCAAAAAACTCAGACTAACTGGTTAGTCAGATTTGGCATCTACATGACTGTATTTTCATACCGTCACATCACTCAAGACGTATCCTATAGGTGTGACTTTTAGGGACCAGTTGATCACCGCCATCTGTATGACAATAACGTCAAACTTATCTAGCAAGCCAACCGTTATTGATAAACGTGGATCAACTGATTATGATACAAAGTATACCCTTTGATCCTTTTAGAGGTTTATAAGTCCTTGCACTAACTGTTAAGGACACTAACCCCAACACACATGGTCATCATAGGCGGTCCACACCACCGATGAAGCCCTTGGACCGGGCTCGATGGAAGGAGCTTCGGTCAAGTAAGTGAGCACATTGTCAGACAACGCGACACTTTTGATTTTGGATTCCCATTTAAGAAATTTACTACCGTCATCTTTTAAGATACATTTATCCATTACGGACCTTATCCATGAATCTTTACCTAGTAAAGTAGTCGATGGAGTTGATGAAGTTGCCATTGCGAATTAAAATGCTACAACAAAAAGGAAAAATTAACATCCATTGTTTTAAAAATTACTTGTAAAAACATGTTTAACAAGTTTTAGCATTTATATAATAATCTCCCACTAAATTATATAAATGATTCCAAAACCCAAATCTTAAAAAAAAATGAGCATCACTTGGGCGAAACATCCTATAATTGTGTAAATTCGGTAAGTCACGTTGACTAATTCTACCTCTAGAACTCTTGGTCGACGAAATTCATTAAATTCATCTACTAGCTCCGAAACACAAGACCGTCTTCTATCCCATCGAGTCCAACCAATTTTGGCGTGTGATAACCACTTACCACCCTATTTACTCAAGGTAAAAAGAGAACACCCCGCTTGGGCGAGCGTGGCTCTAATGAACAAGATATTCATAGGTGTTACTAATTGGTAAGGCTAATCTCAATTTTAGTTATGTGAGAGATCTTGTCAATTTAGTCATAAATTCCCTATAAGTGAACTAAGTCGGTGAATGTAAATGATGTGAATTGACAACGACGAAAATAAAATGCATGTGAATGACGATTTTGGCATGCGCGAAAATAAAAACAAGCAAACAAGTAAGCATATGAATAAATCCTAGTATGGCCACCTAGTTAATAAAAACTAGACTATTACATATCGGAAACCAACTCCTTGGTTCCTTGCCTCTTCATTCCAAAAGTGGCTCCTTCTTGTGGGATTTGGAACACCTTCTAAAAATAGACTCCGTCTCGATGTAATCCGTCTTTTGGAAACGCCGGTAAGAACAATTATTACAATTGAATTACATATCTATTCATAATATACATTAATTAATAAAATAAATAAAACTATTAATTAATTACAAACCGACGATAGGAGATCGTATTTAATTACAAACAAATCGCTATTCCCATTCTTTTCGGGTAATAACGATTAAAATTAAACTAGGCCATACTAGGTACAACAAGATAAATACTTTAAATAAATGATAATCATTCATTCAACTTAAATAATTATGATTAAAATGCTGTAAAATGATGCCAAAATCGCCCTATCTATCAATCGTTGGTATCCATCTCGGGTTTTGTGTATTTAATCGATTTTTAACATGTAAAAATCAATAATCCACTTTTAAATTTTATTTAAGTCCAAGCTAATTGTCCAAATTGTTTTGAACCTCAAAATTAGTCCTCACTAATTTTATGATGAATAATTAGTTTGATTTGGTGATATTTTGCTAATTTAATCGGTAAAATCATAATTTTTAAGTAAAAATCCAAAATAATTGAAAAATTACCCAAAAAATTGAAACAAATATTTTGAGTATTCTGGAACACTCCCATGAACACCAAAATGTCAGAAAAAATGCCCCAAAAAACCGGATAAAATTTATGAAGAAAAAGATCGTTATTTATCGGTTTTTAACCACTAAAACCAATAAACATCAAAATAAGGTGAAATCATATTTTAAATTTCATTTCTAACTTTTAAATAATATTTTTAAATGTAAATAAATTTATCAAGGTAAGAATCAATTTTTTCGAAATTATGATTAATTTATTTCACTTTTATCGACTTTTATCTCATAAAATCAATAAACATACAAAAAAATCAAACCAACCTTCAACCTTTTGCATAAAATCAGTAGAAAAAATTCATGAAATACCATAAAAATTCCATGGCCCAAATCTACCTTTAACTATTTTTAGTCAATTTATAACTAAAATACGGTATTTTGACTCGGTTTTTTACCAAATATAATTAAAAATAGCAAAATAACTTCATAAATTACCAAATACAATTTTTGTGTTTTTATAAATTATCTCATAATTCATTAATATGCTTAAAATCAACATGCAAATTACAAGCCTAAGCTGTGATTCCACTTGAAAGAGCATAGATCCATATTAGACTCTCTAATAAAAATTAAGTTATCTCATAATTTATCATTTTGGTGATCTATGTAACATGCATGCAAATATAAAAGCATAAAAATGAAAGTTAAGGAAAAAAAATTTCCTTACATAGATTTTTATGGTAATATGGGCACAATTAAGATCTCCTACCTTGATTGTTCTTGATCTTATAACAAAAGGATGATCCTCCTACAAATATTCAAAGAGAAGATCTCCTAACAATGTGCACCCAAGAACTCAACCCAAAATAATCTTACAAATACTAACTAGATATTTGTAAAACTAACCCTTGATAATATGTTAATAATACTAACAATATTAGTTATTATTTATAGTTTACTAACAACTTAATAAAAAGATGTTTATTATTCTTAGAGAGAAGATAGACAAATTTTGTTCACATGCAAAATGAAGTGAGCAAGCAAGCAACAAAAATGAACAAAATTGGTCTATATGGAGGAAGGGGGGCCGGTTAGGTGAGAGGGTGAGTGGAGTGATATTTTATCTTATTTGTGTCAATCTTACATCACATGAAAAAAATGATTATAAGATAACTTATGGAAGTATCACAAGTAAAGTGAAATAATTGTGTTTCTAATCATCCACAACACTCTATTTTAAACGGTCCAATTGCCTATTTACGGGTCCATATCGATTCTTATATTTGTCGCACAAATACGTGTAAATTTTACTTTAAACATCGTTTCATGTTTAAATACTTCCATAACTAATTTCGTTCAAATCACTCCGTAAATATATGTGTACCGCTACACATATTATTTACGTACTAATATTAATCACATTAATCAATTAGTACAATTTTAGTGAATTAACAATTAATTAACTAAAACCTGTCTTCCAAAATTTATTATTCAATTATCGCATAATTAAATAATAACTGCCGTGCCTCAAGTTCGCAACTCGAAATCTCTCTAAAAATAATCGACTAACCTTTTAGTCTATAAATCAAGGCACTAAATAAATTGTATCTCATACAATTAATTAGTTGTCAATTGGGGTTCGTTCCTTTAGGTGTGACCGAAAGGGGTCAGTTGATCACCGCCGTCTAACGACAATAACGTCAGACTCTAGTCAGCCAACCGTTATCGATATACGTTAGTCAACTGACGAGGATCAAATAAATAAATATCTGATGATATTCCTTTAATGAGATTTATTATGTAAACGCACTATTGTGGAGGACACTAACTCCAACACTTGAGGTTCGTCCTCGGCTGAGTGGAGTCATCATCGGGAATGGCTTCACGCCCTTGATTCTCCCCTTGTGGTTCCCGTCATAAGGGAGATGTGCGCATTAATGGACAAGGGTTATTCGCTCTTGGAGTTGAGCGGGGCTAAGGTGGTAAGGCTGCAATCCCCACTGGCGGTGTGGATTAACTATTGCGATGGGTAATCTGGTAGGGCTACACACTTTAATGTGTAGTCAATGGTTGGAAATCATTGGAGTTTGAGGAATGTGTGATGATTTGTTTTGATGTTTGCTTTGTTGCATTTCTTATTTTGGTTAATCATTTGACTTACCCCATTGTTGTTTTACAAAACTTTGGTGATCTATTCGGGGATGGTGAGCAGCTGATTAGCAGGTATACAGTGGATAACTCGGGGGTCATGGCTGGGATGGAGTCATCACTTAGCTTTAGTTGGTCTAGTTTCCGCGGACTTTTGATACAGTTGTTTATCACATTCTTTTGACAGTTTTGTAGACCTTCTGGATTTTGGTTTCAGTTGTACGCATTTTTAATTCTTAAACCTTAATTTATGTTTCTTTATGGTCACTTTTGATATACTATACCTCAGGTAACCGAGATGGTAGCACCTTGATATGCTAGAGTGGTCCTTGATAAGGCACCTTGGTATATGAGGGTGTTATACTATTAGTGAAGAATTAACAAGATTCAACCATTTTCCCTCTCACACATCTATCATAAGTTTTGTCTGCCTTTGTATATGTAAAATTGTTGGTACACTGACTGCTACATAAATACTATTTTCTTAATTGCAAACTTATGTTGCTAACTTTTTTAAGTTATTAAAACTTGCTTCTTTCATTATGTTGTTTATTTTCTTTTTATATACAGTTCTACAGTTTTTCTAATAATCATCAGAAAAAATTTGATGTAACTCTACAATGCGTCTTTGTTTTTTTTTTTTTTTTTTTTGCTATAGAAACAAGTTTGGAAGACTACTTGTGATTCCAAGTCTTGTATTCTTTGTTTCTTTTTCCTTTCTGCTGCTTCTTGATACTTAATGCCCTTGCCTCTCCTCATTCCTTATGTTCCAAATTGTAGTTTTTTTCATATAATGTTTTTTTCCCCAACAGAAGTTGAGAAAGATATGTTACAAATTGTTTGCTTATCTTTTAATACTACTCTGAGGGGAGGGCAATTGGCTAGATCTTACAAGAGTGAAAATGAACCTCGTGAATTCGCATAAACAATAATCAAGTTATGTGTTGCATAGGTGTTTCTTGGTTAAACTATAATCTTTAATTGTGGTACTATGAAGATATTATGTCTTTCTATTTTGTGGCATCGAGTTTGGATTAATATATAGTTTTATGTAAGTTTACTAGATGTTGATAGAACTTTTAGAATAGTTTAGCTTAGTAACTAAGACGTTTGTGGGATTATTTGTACTTTGGATTTTATTTAGAACGTTGTTGGATTGAATAAGATGTAATGTTGTTTTACAAGTGATGTATTAGTGGTTGGTTGGATTTCTAGTTACAGGGTTTTATGTTTTGGTATTCGGATAGTCAGTTTTAGGGGGAGGTGCGGCCGAAATTACAATTCAGCAGCAAATTTATATATATATATATATGTATATATATATATATATATGTATATATATATATATATGTATATATATATATATATATATATATGTATATATATATATATATGTATATATATATATATATATATATATGTATATATATATATGTATATATATATATATGTATATATATATATATATATATATATATATATATATATATATATATATACAAGAAGCATTAATAAATTGTGTCGGTTCTTGAAAGCGATGCAAATGAGAAAAATGAATTGGCCCTAAAACAAAGTATCATTTGCATTAGTTATCATAACCAATGACGCAAAAAATAAAGAAAGTGGATATGCAAAAGTTAAACTATTTGCGTCGGTTGTACATATTTATTGGATCCATTTTATGGTTAGAACTTACGCAAATGGTCCTTTTTGCGTTAGTTTAAAGCACAACTGACGCAAATGTTTAAGTTTTTAGATAGGTTCCACAACTGACGCAGGAGCAAATACAACCCCTCGATATAGGTCAGCCTAAAACCGACGCAAAAGGCCCTCTACAACTGACGCAATAGGGGTTTTCTCCATTAGTAAGCGAAGGGTAATTAGTTGAATGATCAGTTGGCATATAAATTGACTAAGGGATGTTCTACAGTGTACCCCATATTTTTTATGTTGTTTCCCATATTTTTTTTTATATTCTACCTTGTACCCCTAAACGTCTTACTTATTTCTCCATTATGACTATGTTTAACTCTCCATTAACTTTATCACTATCAAACAATCGTACCTTGACTTTTATTCCGACTTATTAGTGTTGTATCACCATCCTATATGAGAAATATCAGAAAACTCTTTGAATAAGCACAAACTACTATTAAAAACATCCGTTATAATTCATAACATAATAATGGGGATTTGATGAACTTTTAGTTAGATTTTTATACTATTTTGTGGGTTAATAGGTAATGCGGCCAACTAATAATTAAATGAGTAAGTTATCGGGTAATTGAAATGGCAAATAAATGATATAATTGGTCAATTAAGAAACCAAGTTAGCAAAGATAATAAATAAGGTCATGGTATAGACTAATTTATAGAGTTCAGGGGTACATCATCGAATTTTAAAAATGTAGGGGGATAACATAGAAAACCGAAAAATTCAAGGGTACACCATAGAATATCCCATTGACTCACTAATTAGGTGAACTTGGGAGGTTACTATTTTTTTTGTATGTGTGTTGGTGAAACTAATAATATTTAATAAAGTGTTGGTTAGGAAACTTCATTCGGGACGAAGTTATTTTTAGGGGGATAGAATGTGATAGTACTAAATTTTTGAGTTAATTTGTGTTTATGTGTGTGCTAATATACTATTTAGTTGTACGCATTTTTATGTGACATATAACTAGGTAATATTAGTTAAGTTAATATGATTATCATTTGTGATCAACATATGGTTGACGGTTGTGTCGGTTTTGAGTAGTTGTGTAAGTGTTGAGGCAGTTGTTGTTAGAAGATTGTCTAATATGCGCGAACTTCGGGGACGAAATTTATTTAAAGGGGGGAAGATTGTAATACCCCATACTGATAGATGCTTCATTGTTTAAACCCTATCAAAACATTATTTGTACTCAACAAACTAGCAAAGTAGTAAGTAGAGGTCGAACCCAAAGGACAGATTAGTTTTTTGTTATGGAAGTTATGAAGTGTTAGAGGTATTAACAAGGGGTGTCACAATTGATTGGTAAGGTAAGAGATCAACTAACAACTACTACCAAACAAATGTAAATAAAAGAAAATAAAGCAAGTATGCAAATAGGAGTGTAAACAATTGATTAAAGACACTAGGGTGTCACGGGATCATAGGGGTAATCAAGTAATAAATCCAAGGGAATGAATTTGGTTATTTGGTCAAAATCATGGTAGAATACGGCCAGAATTTTTGGTCCTACGACCCATAGGTTGAGTTGGGTTAGCTTCTGGCGTACACCCGATCTCCCTACTAGTCTTAGTGCACGGTCTAACAATCCTCAAGCTGGTTTATATCTTACAAGGGTTGTTGAAAAGGTAAAGAATGATGCAAGGTCGTCAATTATGCATTTCATCAAACATAACATGTGCACTAACTTCTATTATGTGGCTGCTGAGGGGTTTTGCCACCTTCTCTGCCTCATCAGGATTGTGCCTGAACAAAGCCAAGACAGACATTTATTTCAATGGAGTATCTGGTGATGTTATTGGTAATATTATCCAAGTGCGTGGCTTCCGGAGATGGACCTTACCCTTCAGGTATCTTGGTGTTCCCATCTCATCCAAAAAGCTTACCGAGAATGAATGCTCTAAACTGACTGACAGAATAATAGCCAAGATAAGATCATGGGGCACTAGGCACCTCTCCTATGCTGGGAGATTAGTACTAGTGAACTCAGTTCTTTATACTATTCACTCTTACTGAGGAAACATCTTCTTGATTCCAAATGGGATCATGAATAGGATTGACTCTATATGTAGGAACTTCTTATGGAGTGGTAAGGACTCTTATGCAAGAGCTCCAAATGTGAACTGGAAGCAATGCTTCACCCCTAAAGATGAAGGAGGACTTGGTATAAAGAATTCTAAGGTGTGGAATAAAGCATTACTTGGGAAATATACTTAGTGGCTAGCTGATAAAAAGACCACCTATGGGTTCGTTGGGTTAATCATGTCTATATGAAGAATGGTGACTGGTATGACTACACTGCACCTTTAGATTGTAGTTGGTCATGGAAAAAGATTGTCCAAGTTAAAGACTCTTTTAAAGAAGCTTATGCTGATGACTTTTGGTTAAATAGTAGTGTAGATACCTAGTATCTGGTCCTTCTAAAAACCACCCGATGATGATCGGACTATAACATGTTTTTAATATACGTGCGTGGATTGACTATATATGAGACGGTTTAATGCATTACTCGGATATGAAAAATGATTTCAAAAATGGTTTTCTAACTTCATTTGCATTAAAACAACACTATTTAGAGTTAAAACCGTCTTCGAACCCAAAACCAACTCAGAAACCCGCAACTCGAGTCAACCCGAATCTCGAATGTCAAAAATAATGCCATAAACGGTTTAATCTTGCTATTTGCATTAAAATGACACTAATTAGAGTCAAAACCGACATCGGGCCAAAAACCGACTAAAAATTCAAATCCCGACTCATACAGGTCAAACCCGAGTCAAGTACACAAAATACCAACCCCAAATAGCACCCAAGATCAAGCTTACACAGCCAAGCAATCCCCTATGACCACAAATCACAACCAACAAAACATTGGTTAGAACAAATGGGAAATCTAAATTTCCGAAAAGGATAGGGCACCCCTGCTTAGCCTCTAAGCAAACTCAACCGACCTACCACCCAACATTTCTCTATAAATACCCACCTTCACACACCACAATCTTCACGCGAGTGTCCGCCCCCTCACCTCTCCCTTAAACGTCTAGACTCGACTTCCTAAGTCAAAAAATCAACACGTGTTTTTGACCTACCGATTAAAAACACATGCCTTACACATTTTGTTTGGTACCGTCATCGTGCATTCGACCGACCCATTCGACCAACTCAACATTAATCAACATGTTTTTCAGAAACATATTTTCAAATCATTTTCAAAATAAAATCCTTTTTTAAGGCACTCTTTTTTAACTTCTTTGATCGCGAGTAGTCAAAACGAGCAAACCGTCTCTAAAGTGTGTTTGAGTTCGTCTTTCCTTCAACACTTTCTTTTACTTACCTTCTTTCCTTTTACGGTTTTTACCATTTTAATTCATTTCTATGACAAACATTTTGACCATTATGAAAATCATCCTTGGTTCCTTATACCATGACGGTTTATTCCGTGACTCGATGATATTATTGGTTAATTACAAATTGATGGGTATTTTAACTCCCTTTTTATATACTTAGCATTTTTCTCACTTATTTACACTTGCAAACATATTAGTCATAATTCATAATCATCCTTAGTTTCTTTTATCATGTCAGTTTAATCCGAATACGATGACAAACTTGACTAATTACAAAGAAATGAACTTAACATATTAGTTCATATCAAACATTTTTCTTTCCCTTTTATTTCATTTTATTTTCATCTTTATTTTGGCCATATTTCATGTTACCCTTGGTTAAAATAAATACCATGTCGATTTAATTCGAGTACGGTGATAAAATTGTTCAGCACACACATTTTACATTTTTATTTGTAAACTATGTTTTTCAAACTTGCAAATCCGACAACGAATATTACTAAGATAATAGTAATTATTCCATGCAAATCATTCAAACATAAAAATACGGTTTTAAACAACCTTTTTAACAACCAGGAGACGCCCCTTGGGACGTCGTCTCGCTCGCGCCCGAAGAGGCCGTCTGTTTTCATATTTCAAAACCTGGACAAGCCTTGTTCCCTCGCCTAATGGCTCGTGCCCCAATGGGGTTGCCTGGCACTGTTCTGTCTTTGTTTTGGTAATTGTCTAGGACGATCCCGATTACGGTTAACCCGAATACGTGACGGATCAGATTGACGATTTTGTATTTTATACTTTGTCATTAAACACACTTTATCAAATAAATGGATCGTGTTAAGCATAATAACCCGAATTTGGTAAATGGATGTTTAATTTCCGTTTTCACATGCAAATCAATCTAAATCCAACTTTTACACCAATTTCTTGGTACATGCATAAACAATTGACTTAGAAAATTCTCACGTGTTAGGTTAAACTTTTCGATGTGCATTCATCCATTAACTGTTTTATCAACTATTGCACTTAAACAACCACGATCGATCAATAGATGCCGCTAACGCGGACGGGATTGGGTGTCTGATTATAGGGCTTCCCAATACGTACCCTCAACCCTTACTCAGAACCTTTGGATAGTGGATGGCCTTATCCAGGGCGTACGAGAGTGATTTTAGCGATAGGATGCTAAAGGGGGACGAGTTCTTATCTTTAGTACCTATGTAAAACACCGCTTTTTGCCTTGATTGACCAAGGTATAAAGTGGATTCGAACGGGTTCCAAGCATCCCACAAATGCTTGGTGGCGACTCCGAACATCTCTACATCGTTTCGAGACGTTTACCGAGATAAAACCGACCGATCTAAAGCGATCCGGTCAATAGCATTTTTACGCCACCGAGCGTGGCTTTCAGACCGCTGCATGTCCACGTATTGGCCTGGCGTTCAGGTGGCTATGTCCACAGATTGGCAACTCTGCTGGGGAAAACTAGGACACTTGTGTCTTTGTGATCCTTAGAGGTAAAAATCGAACAAGGTCGTGGGTAAAGTGCATTAATTGATATTACGGTCATAAGTCGGGTTCCTTTTCCGGGCATACAACCTAACCTTTTTCTACCAATTGGCTTGTCCCGTCGGTGTGACTTTTCTCATCCCCGCGTTTTGAATCCCGATTGAGTCAAGCATACCATTGATGTTACAGATTTCTATCTCGTCAAAGAGCTTTCATTTCCTTCGTGTACGAGGCTAGGGCACCCTCCTTACACATTTTGTTTAGATTGGTATCCCTCTCGAAAATCGGGGATTGATCACTTGGTGTGTAACCCACCCTTATTCAGCCAAAACTCGTGTCAGCATTTTGCATAATATAATGAACTGTGAGTGCTTATGTGTTATGTGATCATAAGTCCTTCCGTGTCATTTTCAAACTTTTAAAAGCACCTTTTTGCGCCGTTATAATGGCCATTTCAAACCTCGGTCTTTCAACGACCGTTGCAAACCCTTTTTCATACCGTCGTAGTGACAATTTTCAAACCGGTTTTTACAACCGTTTCAAAAGCACCTTTTTACGCCGTCGTAATGGCGATTTTCAAACTCGGTTTTTACAACCGTTTCAAAGCACCATTTTATACCGTTATAATGGCCATTTCAAAACGCGATTTTTATAACAATTTCAAATGCACCTTTTCATGCCGTTGTAATGAAGATTTGAAACATTAGTTTTTACAAACCATTTTAAAATACTCTTTTACATCGCCGTAACGGCTGTTTCAAATCTCAGTCCCTCGCCGACCGTTGCATTCTCAAAGCGCCCTTTTACGCCGTCGTAATGACGAATTCTACCCTCGAATTTTCAAAATTCGAAATCAATTTTCAAACAAAAATGTTTTTCAAACTATCGTAATGACGATTTCAACCCGTGCAACTTTCCAAATTTCAAATCTCGTTTTCGAAATCAAATTTGGCTTTTCTAAACTGTTGTAATGACGAATTCAATTCTCACAATTTCCAATTTCAAATCTTTGAAAACAAATTTAACCGTTTTCAAATTCAAATTCAAAATCAAATCTCTGAAAACAAATTTAACCGTTTTCAAATTTCAATTCAAAATCAAATCTTTGAAAACCAATTTAACCGTTTTCAAATTTCGAATCCAATTTCAAATCATTTGAAAACAAATATAACCCTTTTCAAATTTCAATTGAAAATCAAATCTTTGAAAACCAATTTAACCGTTTTCAAATTTCGAATCCAATTTCAAATCATTTGAAAATAAATTCAACCGTTTTCAAATTTCAATTCAAAATCAAATCATTTGAAAACAAACTTAATCCTTTTCAAAATCTCCAACTTCAAATCGTTTGAAAACAAATTTAACCATTTTCAAATTTTCAACCCAAATTCAAATTCTATGAAAACAAATTTAACTGTTTTTATGGCCATTGTTATGACGATTTCAAATGATTCAATTCTCGATTTTCAAATCCGTGATTCTGAATTTCGAAACTCGTCTTTGAAAACCACGTACTGTTTTCTAAGCCGTTGCAACTACCGATTATTTCAAACCCGTATTCCGAAAATGAACTCAACCATTTTCGAAAAACAACCTAAAGCAAAACTCCGCCTTTTTGAAAATTTCTATTTTAAAAAATCCATCATAAATAATAGCAACACGTACATATCAGTCCACCATTCTGATTCAGCCTTACTGTCGAGACATCTTCAATGGCGTTAGCAGAGTCAAAACCTCTCGGGTGTTAAACCCGTCTTTCTTTACATTACGGGTCAAAGGTCAAGTTTGTGTACATGTCTTATACTCTTATCCAATGACGTCATTCCATCTACGAACATCCAAACTTAGTCAGAAGTCGTCTGTTTAGGCATCACTATGCCAAAGTCGACACTCGAGTCTAAGTTCAATGTCATGCACCAACAGTTCAAACACAAGAGGTCATTCACGATCTTTAATGAACTCATAACCTAGTCACATCGTCGCGTCTTCACGGCATGACTGCCCTTTTACACATGTGTCGTACTTGCCGTTGTTCGTGCGATCTCTTGCCAAGATAAGTTATAACGCCTATCGTTATGTCAAACGGGAATCCCTTGGGTGCCATTAATCGCCAACAAGAAACTCAAGAAGCCGATCAACCTGCATCCGCCATGACTTCCGCTGAAACCAACAACGTTGTCCTTCGACTCCTAGCTACTGTGGAAAACTTGAGCACTCGTCTCTCCCAAGTTGAGGACAAAATGATAACCGAGAATTTTCCCTCTTCTGATATTGAGCAAAGGGTTAAGCTCCTTGAAAGCCGACTGCTTGCCAATAACAGAACCAACCCTACTTGGAAGGCTACCAAAACCACTGAAGCCAGTTCCTTAGGTGCTCCACCAACCAAAACCAGACGATTTCATAGGTCCTTCCCTGATTTGGGTATGCCTTATGCCACAGCCTTGGAAAGGCTAATCTCCAAAGGAAAGGTCAAATAAATTGGTCCAAATCCAGACCCTCTACCAAATAAGCGAGGACGTAGATGGGACAAGAAACTGTTTTGTCAATATCACCAAGGTCGCGGACATGATACTGAAATGTGTCTCCCCCTAAAAGGTGTCATCAATTATATGATTGAGAAGGGCGAATTACCACAGCCTCCCTCAAGAAACAACAAGGACAACCCTCTTGAAAACCCTATTGGCCACAGCGAGGAATCTTCCCTGGATTGCTCCCACCTCATCTCTCCTAACGATGAGAAAATTCATGCAATTGATGAGGATGGCATACAAAGCGGTATAATGATGCTCTCCATTGCCATCAACAACATATTCTCGAAGCTGCAAGTGGCTATCGATGATTTGAATAACCGGGTAGGTAATTTGGAGAAAAGGTTCGGCACTACCAAAAATGAACCTGACCATCAAGGAGAAGACAACCCCTTGATTCACCAACCAACAGCTGCTGAAAATGAGGAATCATCTAATCGTTCGTACAACCATGAACCCACCAATAAAGAACATGAAATTGTCTCGCCAAATACCCCTTCAAAATACCAAGCCACATCCCAAAAACATTCCATTGACAATGACCAAATCCTGTTTCCACCCAGGAGTGACAAAAACAAAAACAAAACTCACAAAAATATCCCAAAAAACATCAATGTTGGAACCTTGGGAAAACATCAAAGGGTTTTCAGAGATCTGGGAATAGCATATGGCACTGCTCTGGGGATACATGCTTCAGAAGGAATGCTCCAACCCATTGGTCCGACTCCGAACAAACCTGAACAGAAAAGAACCCGATTCTGTGATGGTAATGCCTATTGCCAATACCATCAAGGCAAGGACCATGACACCGAAGCCTGCTTAAAACTCAAGCATACCATTCAAGATATGATTGAAGCTGGCAAATTCATAATTTCACCTCTCAGTCAAGACAATCCTCCTGGATGTCTCAAGTCAAATAGCAAGGTTGAACGTTCTCAAAGGACATTCACCTACCTAAACACAACTTATGCCCCAGCTCTCAAAAAGCTTGTGACTGAAGGGAAGCTACAACCAATCGAGCCCACTCCGGACCCACCTGAATGCAAGAAAACCCGTTTCTGAGACGGCTGTGCCTATTGCCAATATCATCGAGGAAATGGTCATGAAACTGAAACATGTTATTCAAAATTTGTTCGACAACCATGAACTGATAGCTTCATTCCTACGCCAACCAAGTGATGAAAACAACCCTAATGAACATCTCATTCTACAAGGACATGAAAGCCTCATGGACTATTGTCCTCATATTGTCCCAAACAACGAGAGTGAAGTGCTCAAGTGGGTCAATGCTCAAGACTAGACATTCAAGTCGCTCGATGCTGAAGTAGAGACCTTCAAGGAGGACAGTGATGATTAGGAGCCCGTATCTACGATTGAGTCCGAGTCTTAGGCTTTCTTATATCTATCCTAGTGTCTGTCCTTTTTTTCCTAAGTGACAAACTGAGGGCTGTCCCCATGAGTCACACGTATTCATCGAGTCTGTGCTAACCTCTTATTTATCTAAATAAAAGCACAATTTCTGACTATCATATATTTTGCCCTTTACCATTTCCCGTTGACAACGAGAATTGATTTGAGAATTGAGTTAAAACAAACAACATATTCCAATTCTACGTGAGTATGTACACTCAAGTGACATTCGGTACTGAGTAAGCAAAGGACCGAAACTCCGCGTCCATTTCTTTACCCGTTCCATGTCTGGCAATAGAAACCTTTCATTAGCACCCAATTTTGAACGAGCTTTTATCAAAGGGATTCTATGATGAACCTAGATAACAAACTAGAACATCTCCTTGTTCATTATCAATGACGGAAGGCAAGCCCATTCCCCAAAAAAACATCCCATCACCAAGTATCAACCTCTCACCGACGAGTACATCCCCGTCTGCACCTTCACCTTCCTCGAACGACGGACGGTAAAGGACCAAAAAATCCAAGCCAAAACAAAGGCGAAAACCAAAGCCAAAGCGAAAGCCAAGGCTAAAACCAAAACAAAAACAAAATAGTGAAATTAAAATTCGTTATTTTCACAAATTTCGAACGACGGAATTAAAAACCGTCATTCTCAAATCACAAACACAAAATAGTGAAATTTGAATTCACTATTTTCGTAAATTTCTAATTTCAACGACGGAATTAAAAATCGTCACTTAAAAAAAAAAACAAACAGATGGCGAAATTCAGACTCGCTATTTTTACAAATTTCAAACGACGAAATGAAAAACCGTTACTTTTCAAAAAAATGAAATAAACAGAATTCAAAATTCGTTATTTTCTCACAATTCCAAACGACGGAATTGAAAACCGTCCTTTCTCAAACAAAAAACGAAATAGCGAAATTCAAATTCGTTATTTTCCCACAATTTCAAATGACGGAATTAAAAGCCGTCACTTTCAAAAAAATGAAATAACGGAGTTCAAAATTCGTTATTTTCTCACGATTCCAAATGACGGAATTAAAAAACGTCCTTTTGAAACAAAAAACGAAATAGCGAAATTCAAATTCATTATTTTCCCACAATTTTAAATGACGGAATTAAAAACCGTCACTTTTCAAGAAAATAAAATAACGGATGTCAAAATTCGTTATGTTCTCACAATTCCAAACGACGGAATTTAAAACCGTCCTTTTCAAACAAAAAAACGAAATAGCGAAATTCAAATTCCTTATTCTCCCACAATTTCAAATGACGGAATTAAAAACCGTCACTTTTCAAAAAATGAAATAACGGAATTCAAAATTCGTTATTTTCCAACAATTTTAAATGACCGAATTAAAAACCGTCACTTTTCAGGAAAATGAAATAACGGAATTCAAATTCGTTATCTTCACAAAGACTCAAACAACAGAATTAAAACTCGTCACTTTTCAAACCTCGAACCAACGAGTCCAACACCAAACCTCGGACCAATGAGTATAACCCCAAAAACCCCGGACCAATGAGTCCAACACATAAATCCTGGACCAATGAGTTTAAAACACCAAGTCCAGGACCAACAAGTCCAAAGCCCAGGACCAATAAGTCCAAACATAAAATCCCGAACCAATGAGTCCAAAATACAAAGTCCAAGAGCAGTAAGTCTATAGCCCAGGACTAACGAGTCCAACACACAAAATCTCGACTAGTAAGTCCAAAACACAAAGTCAAGGAACAACAAGTCCAAAGCCCAGGACCAATGAGTCCAACACACCTAATCCCGGACCGGTGAGTCCAAAACACCAAACACCAAAACCTCAAACAACACTGCGTCACCCCTAAGTCCTTCTAGAGACTGTTACAAGGAGGCCTATCTAGGCTTCTGAGGATTCCCCTCAAGCTCGTAATATCACACCTTAAGCCTTAAGGTCAAGACATGGGATTCTTATCCCAAATTATTTACCAACCATTACGTGCTCAGGCCACATCAAGCCTGAGACCCCATTCCGCACCACAAAAAAAATCGTAACCCATCGGCCCAAACACCACAAATACAAGCTCCAGATTTTTATATGTCAAACAAACCTCTTATTACCAAGCTTCACATTCCAAATTGCCGAAGCCATTTTCACCTTGACCCAGACACAGAGTCTTCAAAAAACATTGCTCCCCGGAACGGGACATGCACATTTCATTCTTAGAGTCCACTTTTTAGTGTTCTCACGTAACAAGAAACATTTTCACAAACTATGCCTCTTCGATTCATGATCAAGAGGGATTTCTCTCCACTCAACCTTCGAGTCACCAAACGGAATTTAATGTCGTGACCCTAAGCTCCAGATTTTTATCTGTCAAACAAACCTATCATTACCAAGCCATTTTCACCCTCACCCAGATACAGGGTCCTCGAATGCTTTGCTACCGAGAACGAGACATACCTAGTCTACCCTTAGGGTCCACTTTTTAGTGTGCTCACATTATAAGGAACATTTTCACAATTTACACCTCTTCGATTCATGATCAAGGAGGGATTCTCTCAAATCAATTTTCGAGTCACCAGACGGCATTTACCGTCGTGACCCTCGCACTTTAAGGTCCTAACAGCTAGCTTAGGCACACACCCAGAACTACGATCTGGTTTGATTTCACAAACACGTGAATACATATGCAGTCCTATTACGAGGACACAACCACACCCCCCACACACATTCAATTTTCACATCTTCAATTTTCAACTCATTTCACACACGCAAAACTACGATCTAGTTTGATTTCGGAAAGACGCGAATACGTAGGCAGTCCCCCAACAAGGACATAACTGCATACCCCTTTCAATCTCAACCATCAACATCAATCCTCAAAAGCAGCCCACCTAGTTGCAAAAAATTAATATTACACCTCTTTACCGAAGGCTTTTTCCTTAAGACGTTGCCCATTCCTCATTTTGCCAAAATTCTCATCTTCCCACTATGGGGGCTTCTCTTTCGAGATGCCACCCGTCCTTTATCCTCAAACATCTTTTGAGTCGCAACCACAATCCAAACTAAAACCACCTTTAGCCTAGTGCTCGGTTTGGACGATGGCATGATCTTGGTTTCACTCTCCGAATCATCAAAACTCGAGAAAGGATCTCAAACAAACAAATGGAGGCAGAGATATCGGGAGAAGATAATCAATTCGTGTTCCCCAGCCAGGCGGACCTTCTACTCCAAGGATCTGATGCGCGTTGTTACCCTTTCTTGGTCAAGGAGTTGCACTTACATGTGGAAAGTCTATCGGGGTCACCCCCGTGTCGTGTCGATACTGAGTTTGCATCACGTTCATGATCGGTTCTTTGTCAGTCTGTCAATATGCATCCGTGTGAGTCAATGTCATAACTGTCACGTGTATCCAGTCTATCAAATCACGGATCTACAAGCAACAAGACTCAATTTTAAGCTTCTCAACTTTCGAAACTTCTATCTTCCCTCACGTGAGATATTACATGCTGGTTTCTTATATGATAATTTCTCACATGCTTATGTGCTTACGTGCTTATATGCTTGCATGTTACGTGCTTGTCTATGCGACTTCGGATTTGTGTGGTCACTAACCATGCAGATAATCTTGAGAAGAAAAATGCACTCCAACTGAGTACTGGGTTCTTCCCAACAAACGCCAACCCGTCAAGTCCAAGGGCTTTAACTGCATCAATTACATTGCATACGCTACCTCCCAATGAGCGGTAACTCGTATCCCCGGCGAGTCTTGAGAAGTTTCTAACTCCCCAGCGAGGGCCGATTTTCAAATGGAAGTCACACAAGTCTTTCAAAGACACTCGCAAAACTATTCATGATCTTGACGCAACGCTCTCCCTAAAGGGTTTTCTTGAGAGCATTGCTTAGATGATTTATCCCCATGGAGTTCGTTTAGGACCCCCAGCAAATTGGAGTTCATGGCTCCCTAGGTAAACCTATCAACGTCAACCTGGTTGGAATTCATTACCAGACAGTGTCTTGAAATAAGCCCTATGTTTCAGGCTATTTCCCATAGTCGATCATTCAACATTCAAAATGGATGGCGAGCCTCACAACGCACATTCAACATGGCTGGCGAGCCTGACAATGCACATTCAACATGGCTGGCGAGCTTCAAAATGCATCTCATTCAACATGGCTACCGAGCCTCACAACACACATTCAACATGGCTGGCAAGCCTCTACGCACCTTCGATGCCTGGCGAGCCTCAAAACGCACACTACTACAGATACAGGCTATAACAACGGTCAAAAACCGTTGTTATATAAAAAAGCGGACGTTGTTAAAGCGTCCGTTGTAGAAGGTTTTAACAACGGTTGGTTTACTTAAGGAAACCGTTGTTAAAACTATTAACCACGGTTTTATGTATAAAAACCCGTTGTGGAAAGTGTGACTCAATTTTGGGGGGAAAGTTATAACAACGGGTTTTAATATACAAAACCGTTGTTATAACTAAAGACAACGGGTTGTTTTAAAATAACCGTTGTTGTTTGTTCTTAAAAAATAAAAAAAAATTAAATTAAATATTACTAGATGCATGCATAATTACGGCTGTTAGAATTCGATGCATGCATTATTACCGACATCACTTTGTACATATGAACGGATAATATGGAATGAGAAGGGTTAGTAATAGGATTTGAAGCAGCATTATTGAGAGATATGATGATGATTATGGCACAACTTCCTAACATATATATTAATTAAAAAGCAATTAACTCAACCCACACATTGCTTAGTATAAATACATTGCATATCTCAACTAAGATTTCCATTATCTCATATATTCATCTCCAAACTCTAACTGCTAAAACAAACTCTACTTAATCTTTCAAATCAAACTCAAAAAACTCCAACAAAATGAATGATTTCATCCTTAAGACTCTTACCATGATCGAGAATAACAACAACTTCATCCGCCGGTTCCTCCATATTGAGGAAAGTTTCAGGAGCTACCTTGCGGAAGCTCGATCCGCACTGAAGCACGCCAAAGAAGATGGCTTGACGGAGCAGCAGCAGTTGCAGCTATATGACTATATAGCAACTGCTGAATGGAACCTCCAAATAGCCAAGGAGGAGAGGACGGATACGATAGAGCAGAATAAGATCCTCCATGGAAATATAAGAATTGCATTTTTACATATGTAATATTTTTTTTTAATTTATGTATTTATAAATATATATATATATATATATATATATATATATTAATTATGTTTATCTTACTTCTTCATCTTGCTTCTTCATTGTTTTACTAACTAATTATGCGAACAATACTTAAACAAATAACATAATGGTCGATAAAAACACATACATGCAAAAGAAATAAATAGAAAAAGAAAATAATGACGATGAAACTAACAGTGACGGCGAGATTTACCTGATAAATACAGAACGTAATAGATGATGAAATCACAGTGACGGCGAGAAAATAAAGCGACGATGAGAAAGAGAGAAATAGAGAAAGAGAGAAAGAGAGTGTGTATGTGTTTTGTGTTTGTTTGTCTGCTGTGTTTGTGTTTGTGTTTGTGTATTAAGGGTTGTGTTTTGTGGCTGCATCAGACTTTTGTTTGTGTGGTTTATAGTATGGAAGGTATTGACAACGGTTATTAAACAACAACCGTTGCGAAATATGTTTTAACAACGGTTGTAAAAAACACCCGTTGTTAAATAAGTTTTAACAACGGGTTTCAAAAATAACCGTTGTTATTACTTTTCACTAACTTTGCGCCAATTTTGCGCCAAATTATTAACAACGGTTGTGCATGTGTGACCCGTTGTTAAAACTAATAACAACGGTTTTTATAACCATACCCGTTGTAATTGATTTTTGTAAAATTCGCGCCATACATTCTACAACGTCTATTGTGATTTTCGTGAATAATCGTTGTTAAAGGGGCGTTGTAGTTGCCTGGATTTGTAGTAGTGGCACCTTGAACACGGCTGGCGAGCCTTTGCGCGCAAACAAGAAATAATTCAATGACATATCCCGAAGATGCCTCAGGTATGACTCCTTCCTATGGCTGGCGAGCCTTTATACGTAGTCTAATGGACATTAAACAAACCGAATAGGAAGTCGACAGACTCTAAACTGTTCCCGACGGCAGGTCCTTAACTCGCATCCCCGAGACGCCTCGACGTCGTCCTTCCCGACGGCAGGTCCTTGGCTCAAAACCTTTTGAGTCACCTTGACGTCGCAATGGTCTTCAGGTTATAATCTTCGATTGACCTAGAGGCTATATTTTGACTTTCGCCCTGTCCAAGCCTCAGTCAAAGTGGGGGCTCTGTAGATACCCCGTATTTGCACCTTCCAAAAACCACCCGATGATGATCGGACTATAACGTGTTTTTGATATACGTTTGTGGATTGGCTATATCTAAGATGGTTTAATGCATCACTCGGATATGAAAAATGATTTCAAAAATGGTTTTCTAACTTCATTTGTATTAAAACAACACTATTTAGAGTTAAAACCGTCATCGGGCCCAAAACCGACTCAAAAACCCGCAACTCGAGTCAACCTGAATCAACTCGAATCTCGAATGTCAAAAATAATGCCATAAATGGTTTAATCTTGCCATTTGCTTTAAAATGACACTAATTAGAGTCAAAACCGAAATCGGGCAAAAAACCGACTCAAAATTCAAATCCCGACATACACGAGTCAAACCCGAGTCAATGATACAAAATACCTACCCCAAATAACACCCAAGATCAAGGTTACATGGCTAAGCAATCACCTAAGACCACAAATCACAACCAATAAAACATTGGTTAGAACTGGAAAATCTAAATTTCCGAAAAGGACAGGGCACCCCATTGCGTAGCAGAGGGGCTCGTGCCTCTTTAGGCTTCCTGCTTAGTCTCTAAGCAAACTAAACCGACCTACCATCTCACATTTCTCTATAAATACCCACCTTCACACACCACAATCTTCACGTAAGCGTCTGCCCCCTCACCTCTCCCTTAAACTTCTAGACTCGACTTCCTAAGTAAGAAAATCGACACGTGTTTTCGACCTACCGATCGAAAACACAAGCCTTACACATTTTGTTTGGTACCGTCGCCGTGCATTCAACCGACCCATTCGACCAACTCAACATTAATCATGTTTTTCAACAACATATTTTCAACTCATTTATAAAACGAAATCCTTTTTTAAGGCACTCCTTTAAACTTCTTTGATCGCTAGTAGTCACAAGGAGAAAACCGTCACTAAAGTCGTCTACCTCACAAACATCAATATAAGCTTGAGGGTATAAAAAACTCACTTATTTCATGTCTTTAGTATTTTTATTAGTTTATAGGCATTAATGATGCATAACACGATTCAAATATAGGTTAAACTAGCCAAAACCCAGTTTTGGCCTGAGACAGAAGTGCTTTGCCAGGCAAGGAGACTCGCGCCTCTTATGGCTTCTCGGGTCAGACTCAAATGTGTTTGAGTTCGTCTTTCCTTCAACACTTTCTTTTATTTTATTTCTTTCCTTTTACAGTTTTTACCATTTTATTTCATTTCTATGACAAACATTTTAACCATTACAAAATTCATCCTTCGTTCCTTATACCATGACGGTTTATTCCGTGACTCGACAATATTATTGGTTAATTATAAATTAATGGGTATTTTAACACCCTTTTCTTTTACTTAGCATTTTTCTCACTTATTTACACTTGCAAACATATTAGTCATAATTCATAATCATCCTTAGTTTCTTATACCATGTCAGTTTAATCCGAGTACGATGACAAACTTGACTAATTACAAAGAAATGAACTTAACATATTAGTTCATATCAAACATTTTTCTTTCACTTTTATTTCAATTTATTTTCATCTTTATCTTGGCTAATATAAATACCATGTCGATTTAATTCGAGTACGGTGATAAAATGGTTAAGCACACACATGTTACATTTTTATTTGTAAACTATGCTTTTCAAACTTGCAAATCCGACAACGAATATTACTAAGATAATAGTAATTATTCTGAGTCAAGCAAATCAGTCTTGTAAATCATTCAAACATAAAAATACGGTTTTAAACAACCTTTTTAACAACCAGGAGACGCCCCTTGGGCCGTCATCTGGCTCGCGCCCCAAGAGGCCGTCTGTTTTTATATTTCAAAACCTGGACAGACCTTGTTCCCTTGCCTAATGGCTCGCGCCCCAATTAGGGTGCCTGGCACTGTTGTGTCTTTGTTTTGGTACTTGTCTAGGACGATCCCGATTATGGTTAACCCGAATACGTGACAGATCAGATTGACGAGTTTGTATTTTATACTTTGTCATTAAACACATTTTTTCAAATAAATGGATCGTGTTAAGCATCATAACCCGAATTTGGTAAATGGATGTTTAATTTCCGTTTTCACATGCAAATCAATCTAAATCAAACTTTGACTCAAATTTCTTGGTACATGTATAAACAACCGACTTAGGAAATTCTCACATGTTAGGTTAAACTTTTGGATGTGCATTCATGCATTAACCGTTTTATCAACTCTTGCACTTAAACAACCACGATCGATTAGTAGAGGCCACTAACGCGGGCGGGATTGGGTGTCCAACTAAAGGGCTTCCCAATACGTACCTTCACCCCTTACTCAGAACCTTTGGATAATGGATGGCCTTATCCAGGGCGTACGAGATTCATTTTAGTGATAGGATGCTAAAGGGGGACGAGTCCTTATCTTTAGTACCTATGGCAAACACCGATTTTTGCCTTCACTTACCTAAGTATAAAGTGGAATCGAATGGGTTCCAAGCATCCCACAAATGCTTGGTGGCGACTCTGAACATCTCTACATCGTTTTGAGCCTTTACCGAGATGAAACCGACCAATCTAAAGTGATCCGGTCAAAAGCATTTTTTATGCCACCGAGCGTGGCTTTCAGACTGCTGCATGTCCAAAGATTGACTTGGCGTACAGGTGGCTATGTCCACAAGTACCAAGCCCTATTCTGTAGCTGTAGGTTATCAATTTCTAAGGCCACCAGCCACAAAAGTGCAATGGAGATTTGTTGTTGCAGTCCTCTCAATATACCTAAAACTTTTTTCATTTACTGGGCCAGCAAACTTGAGAGATTACTGATAATAGATAGAATTGTTCGAATGGGATTTGGACATGAGAATGTGTGATACCTGTGTGAGGATGGACCTGAAACCCATTCTCACCTCTTTTGTGATTGTGAATTTAGCAAACAATGTGTTAGGAATTTGTAGCTACTGTTGAAAACCAGGTTTACTACTCAGTCATTTGAGCATTGGTGTGCAGCTGGTAGAGGCAGGAGTAAGTTGCAGAGGAAGGTGGTGAGTATGTAATACCCGACCTTTGTGGGACCCGTACTTTTACCTTGGGACACGTGAGAGGGCCTTTAGACCGATAAGAGATCACTCGGGAGGGAAGGATAGCCTTACACTAGACCTAAACTAGACAAAGTAAGTGCTGGAACGGATCGAGTGGGTCCACTCGGTCGATTAAAGAGTATACTCGACCGATTGAGTCCACTCGACCGAGTGGACTCGGCACTCGGTCAGTGACGCTGTTTTCAGAATACGAGATTAAACCCCCTTTCTTCCCTAACACTAAAATCATTTCCACCTTCCTCCTTATCTCTCTAAACTCTTTCCCTTCTCTCTAAACCCTCACAAACACCTTCTACTTAGGATTCAAGCTTGGATTAGAAAATCTACCACCTTCCTTTTCATTTCCTTCACCTAGTAAGTAAAGATCTCCCCTTTTCTAGTCTTTTAAACCCTAACTTTTGGGGGACTTAATTATGGGTAATTAATTAGTGATTAGTATGTGTATTTGGGGTAATTAAGGGGCAATAATAAGAGGATTTGTAGTGTATATTAGTATAGGATGTTTTGTGATAGTTATCATATGATTTGTATAGGATGAGACGGTTTCGGTCCGGATTCGAGTAGCTTGATGAGATTGCTAAAAAGTAGGATAATCCTACTCGGTTTCAATAATGTGATGTTGTTTATGTTGATTTTATAGTTAGTCTTACGTGATTAGGGCATTTGCATTATAATATGTTTAGTGGTAATCACATCATGAAGAGCATAATTATGATATGTTGGTTCTGGTTCATGTATTGGTCATTATCATATGTTGGAGGATTTGTTGTTGTTGTCGTTGTGTTGTTGTTGTTGTTGTTGCTTTGGAGATGTAAGATGGTTGGGATACCGTCTTATGCTTAAGTCGCCTCTTGGAGCTTCCAACTCCAAGAGGGATGTGCACATTAATTGCTTGAGTTACGGAGGGACTCGTGTGGTTGAGACATGACGTCTGGCAGAGGATCCGGTTGGCTTCCGGACCCGGCACGTCTGGGCGTGTCCCGGTACCTTTTTGTGGTTATCGGTATGTGTGGGCATGTCCCGGTACCAGCGTGGTTGTCGATATGCCTGGGCGTGTCCCGGTACCGTGGTGGTGGTCGTCTGATGTTATGGCAGTCATAGTAGTAGTCATGTTGCATGTTCACACTTGAGTCATGTCATCTTTGATTTGTTTATTGAAACTGACGTTTGTTGTGTTTTTGTATTTGTCACTTGTCTCTTTTGGGGTGGCCGCTGTTGATCGATATGATATCCTTTGGTCATATGGAGAGCAGGTTAGGTAAAGATTTTTTGGATAGTACGCGGGAGACGGGAAGAGGTTGATGAGTCATGAGACGAGTGTAGTTAGTTAGATGAGTATAGTAGTCATGAATTGTCTTTTATTCATTAGTTATTGGTTTGTAATCACTAAACTTGTCATTTATATTAAATGTTTCTTTATTTTATCTTCGATTCACCGCCTCGAGAAACAGAGGAGGTAAAATCTCCCAATTACCTTGGCCGGGTAAGAAGGGGGTGTTAGAAAGTGGTATTAGAGCGACGATTTTGGAACATAAACCAATGAACCAAAATGAACCTAGGTGTGTCTAATAAAATGAACCCGACACGAATACTATAGGAGATCGGTTTTAGATGAGTGGGCGCCCTCATATCAAAACTAGTGCATATTGTCTCGGTTGGTTACTACGTGGGTGGTTAAAAGCATGAGTGAACGCTATGTGGAAAGTTGTATGGTCGCATGATTGCATGAATGTGTGATTTACATTAAGTTCTTTTATGATATAGTACTTACCATGATACACGAAAATGTGAAAGTTAAATGCTAGGTTGTTAGGAGTAGTATGCTTGGAAATAGTAGTATATGTTGGTATCCGAATGATGACATTGCTTTTATAAATTTTTGCACCGAGTGTTAAATGAATGCATGTTAGTGTATTTGTTATATATGATTGGTGAGTTATGTTGGTATAGCACTTATAGTACTACGATATTGTACGAAAGACGGCAAGATAGGATGATGTATGAGCTAACACGGGTGAGTCACCGAAAGCCGATGGACTCCCGAACCTTCTCTTTGTGTTGCAGGGATTTCATCGTTCTCATTCGACTCGAAATTTCCAACCGTAAGCAACCACTCTACCAAGTACGAGTTTGCACCCGACCGAGTAACCTCTCACTCAACCGAGTGGGCTCTGACACTCGATCGAGTGGATCATTTTCCAGAAGATGGGAACATCTTGAAAAATAGGAACTCGACCGAGTGAAAAATTCACTCGACCGAGTGAAAAATTCACTCGACCGAGTGAACTCACCACTTGATCGAGTAGAGCTGTGATGGGATTTACACGGGTTTGATTCCCTTTTCTTCATTTCTTATCTTTTTCATTCCTTATCTTCTTCATATCTCATTTTCACCTCATTCAAGCCACACCAAAATCTCTCTAAAAATAATTCCAAAACTCCATTTTTGTGATTTACTACTTGGACCAAGTTTTCCACTAAAAATTTCCATCTCAAATCTCTCTTAATTAGCAATGTAAGTAGACCATTATTCTTCTTACTCCTTCATCTTGAATTTGTTAGATCTACAATAATGTGCGTGAGGCTTGTGAATTTATTTCATGCTTTTTCTTAATTCATAGTAACAAATAGCTTTCTACATTATTATTGTTGCTAAAATTTATTTTTTTATGTCAATTGTACCACCTAAATAGGAGGACACGAAAATGGATACATGAGCTTATATGTGGACTTTTGGTGCTTGTTGTTGAGTCTAATTGGACAACAAAGGCTTAACCTTTGTTTTTATGGATGGATTTTGTTTAATACGCGAAAATTTTGTCTTAAAACTTCGTCTTAAATTTTCAAATTTTAGACAAGTCATTCCCAAATTTTGATTTTTTTGATTAAAAGTTGGTTTAATTGCCTTATAAAACTACCATTCTAATTGGTAATGTGGTATGTGATCTCAAAATGAAAATTTTTCCACCTTGAAGTTTGGGTGAAACTCTTAAAAGTTTCTAAGTAGCCATGAACAACATTGATTTTTACCTTAAAAATGGTTTGAGAAGTGTTGACAAATTAAGAATTTTATGGTTATTATTATTGCACTATGAGGTAAATCAAGAGAGTTTCATCTTAAAAATGTAAATGAATTTCTCAAAATTTAACACTCATTATGTCAAAAATTCCATTTTTATGCTCACTACTTAGTCAATTATTAAGTTTGGGAATTGGGAGAGAATTTCATCCGCTTTCAAATTTAGTCACAAGTCTCATCCTTCCTTCTATGCCAAGTTGTGTGGTTTCTTTTGTATCATGTCAAGGAACACGAGGAGCACCCGTGGAAGAAACAACTTTCAACCTCAACCCGAACCGCCGGCACCACCCGCCATTACCCATCCAGGACACCCGAGGTTAGAATTTGAGAGTGAACCCCATAGAAATACCTTCTTAGCCCTCACCAAGAGACGTATGAACGCCACTAGGTGTGTATCGGAGAATGCCGGAGAATGCCTTAGTGATAGAGGTACAAGTGCATGATATCTTTAGCGTACGTGGAATGGATGGATTGTATAACTTAGCAAAAATAAGCTATCGCACCCTTACCTTAGAATTTTTGAGCTCCTTCCTCTACAATCCAAAAGACCACACCGTGAGCTTCAGACTCAAGAACACCTCCTTTCACCTATCTAGTTATGTCTTTGCGGAACGGTTGGGTATAGGAAAAAGGACCACCCTTAACCTTGACAAGGTGGGGAAGGAAATGAAAGCCACAAAATACATCAACCTTTACATGGGTAACCGAAATACCGACATTAGTGCCATGAAAATAAACGATGTCGAACACCCCGTTTTGAAAATTTTCCTTCGCCTATTGACCAACCTCCTTTACGGGAGAAAGGACTCTAGTAAACTCAATTCATTGGAAGTACTACTTCTAAGCTCCTACCTCAACCCAAACTATGACAAGCGTTTTTACTTTAGTCCCGTGTTTATAGTATGCTTAGCATTTGAAAGGATGACCAACTCCGATAAGTGCTCCTTTGACTGTGGCGCCCTAGTAACTAGACTAGCCAAGAACCTCTTAGGTTATGAAACGAGGGCTATTGATAGACCCATGAGTACGGAGGTGCCATACATCGATATTGCTTACATGAAGGGCATATTTTGGGTTGTGGATAGGAAAGACAAAAAGGGGTACTCATGGAGGGTGAACACGGAATTATACATAAAGCTACCCGCAAATGGGAGATTATCTGAAACATCTCACCTACATGAGCTAGCACCACCTCGTCCTCCGGCCCGATCCTAACTCATTCCCGAGAATCTTACTTAAACTCTTGATGGTGAAGCGGTACGTGGGGAACCAACCCCGTAACTCCTTTCTGATCCTCCTAAGAGTTCTCCACATGCCCCATCGTCCTCCTATGTGGCCATTCCCTCGCTTCCCTTTGATCACCCTAGATACTCCACTTACGCCCCGTCCTCTTACTTCATGCATGAACCTTAACTACACCACGACCCTCCCCGAACCTCCATTCACATGCCGTCTTTCACCGGAGGGTATAGCCAACCACCGTCGGTTTATGGTCACCAATATCCCATGGGAGACCTAATCGAGAGAGTGAAGAATTACTTGGTCCTACGGGATATGCATGAGTTCACCTATAACCAAGGGGTAAGATCGACCGAACTCCCTAGCTTTTGGTCCGGGGATGGGAACACTTCCGGGATATTTAAGGCTTATGGTATTCAACCTTCAGATTTGGGTCACAGGATTCCTCATGGTGACGGACACTTGCTTGGTCCTTGGGCGGGACCACATTATACCACCGGGATTTTCTTAAATGATGCACATTAAGGTGGAGGCTACCAAGAGAATGTAGGTAATGATTACCACGGTAATGTGGATAGTCTGTACAGAGAGGAGGTGGGAGGTGTATCTCACGAGGGTGAGGGCAATGTTTTCTACGGAAGCGGGAGTGGGGGTGGAGCATCTAGTTGGGCACGAGGACTTATGTAGTATCATGGCCGCTATGTAAATGCAATTGTAGAAGACGCGACAATGACACCTCAGGCGATACAAGGAGTGAAGAGCTTAGCACGCGGAGGGAGGAGTCACCTGTGAACAACCAAGGAGCCTTGGTTCGGTGGGTGAAAAGGTTTGGCAAGAGGAGGAAGTCGTATTCTTAGTTTTGTTTACTCATAGGGAAACATGTGTGACCTTGTGTCTTTGGAATTCGAACGATTCATTTTCTTGTGTTGTAAACTCGGCCATAAGGCCAAAAACTAGTAGATATTGCATGGTAGGATGGTACTATGATCACTATTGAGACCCTTTTTGCAAGTATGATCAACCATAGGTAAGTCTAGAGACAATGAATGACCGGTCTTTGGACTATCAGGTGAAACTCGGCCGAGTACTGTTTTCACTCGACCGACTGCCCAATTTCACTCGATCGAGTGAGCCGAAAACAGACCCTGGGAACTTTCTGTAAGTGCCTGCACTCGACCGTGTGATACTCTCACTCAACCGAGTGCCATCCCCACCTGACCGAGTAAGTCTCCAGTCGGCCAAGTGGACTGTTTTGACCTTGTTTGGATGGTTTTGAATCAACATAGATTGAGTACTTTCGTTTTATAACCCTAACGGCCCCTAGTAGTTGTGAAAGCGTAGAAATCGTTAATGAATGAATTGAAATGAGTTGTTTACGATAACTTGTGTCGTTTTGTATGTTGTGGTGCAAACATGTTTAGTTGATGGATGAGATCTAACTTGTTTAGTAAGATTAATTATGAAGAGGTAATTGGTAGGATAAGTGAGAATTTTATGAGTCTTATACATGATCGAGTCTTGTGGCAAATAGAGTGAGATGATATGATACAAGGATGGATAAGAGTACATGCGTGATCACGTGATTTATGCACAAAGTGAATTGGTCGGGAATACAGACTACGGAAGAAAGTGAATCACAGTAGACGATTCTTATATACGGAGTCATGAGTTATACGGGTTTACCTAGAGGTACAAACCATGAACGATACGATTGGACCTTAGCCATAAGAGTGGGAATGAATGTTGAGCTTGACATGTACTCGGACCCATGAGCCTAGATCGAGTAAATAAGAGAATCCTTCTTGCGAGAGATCGAGTGGCGAACTTCGAGAAGAAGTTCTCTTTTAGGGGGAGTGACTGTAACATTTAGGAATAAGAAAAGGCAGGAGAACATAAAAGAGCGTGTACGGTAAAGAACTATGCGTGAGCACTAGCGAGAGAGACGAGTGAATGCTTGAGGAGGAGATAGGGAGTGAGGCATGACTCGAATGAGACGTAAGGAAGTGTGAAGGATATGTGAGCGTGAGGCGAACTTCGAGCATGAAGTTTATTTTTAAGGAGGGAATATTTTAATACCCGGCCATTGTGGGACCCGTACCTAGACTAGGCCATGTAAGTGTTGCAGTGGATCGAGTGGGTCCACTCGGTCGAGTGAAGAGTATACTCAAAAGAGTGAGTCCACTCGACCGATTGGTCTCGACACTCGGTCATTTGGGAAGCAGGTTAGGTACAGATTGTTCGGAAAGTACGCGGGAGACAGGACGAGCTTGATGAGTCACGAGACGAGTGAGTCGAGCACACGACCGAGTGAGACGGGCACTCGACCGTGTGCCCTGTCGTTGTCCGTGTTTATGCGTGAGAGTGGTAGGTTGAACTTATCAACTTTTAAACCCTTTTTCTTAGATTTTCTCCCACTCATTTACGTCACCAAACATTATCCTCTTATCTCTCAAATTCCCACAGAATACTCTCTAAATTCCTCCATCCAAAATTCAACATCTACAACTATTTGTAATACCATGGTTTTCTGGTCCTTTGTTACTCGGTTGAGTAATTGGAACTCGACCGAGTAGGTCGTCATGTGTCTTCTGGTCAGGTTACTGTCTAGGAGCACTCAACCGAGTAGGTCGTACTCGGCCGAGTACCCGATCTGACATGTTAATTTCCGCGGTTTTGGTTAAGGAGATTAGAGATTATATAATTCGTGTTATCAGTTTACAAATCATTCTCTAATCACTTCCAAGGCTATTGTTGATCTTCAGTCTTCACCCGTCTTCTCTATATCAATTCCGTTTGTAAGTAACTAGTACCTTGTTTATTAGTTTTGTTTTCTTTTAGGGTTTTGCCCAAATTGTTTTGGTTGAGGAAAGGGTTGTTTGGTATGATTGTGACATAGAGTATGGTTGTGATTGATGCTAGGTGACGAGTTCATAGAGGAACAATTCTAGCTTCCAATATTGTTTGTAGATTGATGATTCACTAATAAGGTAGGGTTTCCTTACTCTGTTGCCTCATTAATTGAATATAAGATGATGATGGTTAATTTATTGACATTATTACCTAATAAGATTGAGGCAGTGTCCAACTGGGAAGTATTGGAGTATGTGTCCTCGACAATACTGCGATCACACGTTTAAATCTCATAATAAGAATACGTAAGGGACGATTCATTTATATAGTCAATTGATCAACATTAGTCAGTAATGATTGGCTAACTAGAGTTTGACATTACTGTCGTCTAACGGTGGTGATCAGTTGATCCCTTAAGGTCACACCTATAGGACAATTCCCTTAAGGGATAAGTTAATTATTTGTATATCGATACAAGTTAATTAACTCCTTAAAATTGAACAATTTATCTTGATAGTGAGAATAAGTAGCTTATTGTAATTTGATTAAATAAGATTCGTTTTAATAATTAAAATGTTTTATTACTAAGGTTTTTTAATGTTTATGAAACAATTACGATAAGAATGTATGGTTAATTATAATTACAAAATATTTTGGATTATATTAACATGACTCATTTTATTTACATGTAATTATGAATTACTAGTTAATTTATTGAATGTGATTTATTTTTAAATAATGATATTTAATAATTTAAATATGCATTAAAATGACATATGATCCATTATATGTCAAATGTTACACAATAATACAATTGACAAAATTAACAAAATAAAATGGATTGGACCGGTTTAAAAGGGTGAATTATGTTTATTAATTTGATTATGGCAAACACAATCATAACCCTACTATCCTAGCCTTCACCCTAAACATATTGATAAGATAAAAATAAAAAAAGGTGAAGGCCATGCATTGGCTCACCACCCCCCATGTACCCGGCCCTCCATGAAGAGAATAAGGGGTTGTTTTCTTATTTTTGATTCTATTACATGCACATTATTAATTCCATTCTCTCTTCTTATCTTTTTCTCAAAAAACAAGTTTTAGATAAAAATTGTTCAAAAAAAAAATCTAATATCCTAATTAGATTATTAAATTAGTAATAGAAATAGTGTTAGATTTATTTTAAGGTATCTATTTAATATATCTAGTTAATATATTATTTAGATCCAAGGGTTTATTGTTTTGGGTGCAATTTTGAGGAGAACGTCTCTACTTGAAGTTTAGAGGATCTTCCAATATTATTAGCTCAAGAAGAAGTGAAGGTGGGAGACCTTACTTTACTCCAAAAATTCGAACCATATACAATGTAAGAAATGTGATTTTCTCCTTATTTTGTTCTTTTATCTTACATGCAACTAGATCCACATAAATATAAATAATGAGTAATTTAGAAACTAATTATAGGAGTCTAATTAGGGGCTAATGAACCTAACATGTGGTATCTGAGCTTTGTGGTTACATGCAAATCGTTTTTTGAGTTTTTTACGAGTTATTAGATGACTAAAATACAAACCGGCAAATTTGTGTTTGTACAGTATATGCACGAAATTTTTCAATGCATGTATACATTCTGGTCCTAAAATTTTCTAGGTCATTTTAGACGATTTATGAAATTTTATTGCTCACTTTTATAATTTATTGGATAATAATAACATTTTAGTGAGTAAAATGGTTATTTAATAACTAAAAATAGTTATATGATGTTTCTGGCCACAAAATTTTAATATGATATCACATGCATATTTTACTTAGTGTATGTAAAATTTGAGGATAATGTGATTAATTGTGCATGATTTATGATTTTAATGATTAAAATAGAATAAATCGAGATTATACAAGGTAAAAATAGTTAAAACGAAATTTATGGCATGAAATTTTTTCCCAAAGTTGCACACATATTTAGAACATTAGATGTGAAATGGAAATATTAATTTTGTTAATTTTGTGTGTTTATTGATTTTTATGTGATACAATCGATAAAAGGCAACTTTATTAGTCATAAAATTAAATTCGAAATTTTTTGGTTGGATTTATCTTTTTCCAGGATATTGAAATTATTATAGTATGTTCAAAATTTTGATTTTGAATTTTTTTCGTAATTTTTGTGATTAATTTGGAATTAAGTTGTAAAAATTATGATTTATGCTATTTATTCATGAAATAAATTAAAAATGCTTTGTGAGAAATTTTTTATTGAATTTTTGGGATCTTGGTCATATTCCAGAATACACAAAATTTTGATTTCGAATTTTTTTTTCCCAAACTTTTATGATTTATTGGGAATTATTTCTTAATTGTTAAGAGTAATAAAACTATAATGAGCAATAATGTTATGCCAAGTTAGATTACTGTCAAATCTTGGTGTGGACTAATATTTGAGTCCTAAGAAAGTTAGGGTAATTAACTTGGGCTTAAATTTGATTTAAGTATTATTTTGGTGATTTTAATGAGTTAAAAGTCACGCATTTCCATAAAACCAAAGCGATATACGATATAATCAAATAATGCAATTTGGCACATTCATTTTTTGCATGTTGAATACATATATAATGCTGCATATTTTATAGATGTATGTCATTTACATTTATGAAATTTTGAATAATGTAATTTTTCTAAGTATGGCCTTAGTTTTTAATCGGTATTACCAGTAATGTAAGGGAATATCGATTCGGTTGTAATTTTATTGTGATCTCGCATCACCGTTTTAGAATTTAATAGATTTAAATTTTTATTACAAATTTATAATAGGAATAGCTATGTATTTTATAATTATTATTGTAATTCCGGAATTTACTGAAGATGGAGCCTTTCGGAAAGGAGTTCCGATCAAGACAGTGTTTCTTTGGGAGGCGTGTCACATGAAGTTCAAGGGACCAAATGAGTTGGTTTCCGAATATGTAATAGATTATCAGATTTTCTATTTTTAGGAAAGGCCATACTAGGAAATTGCTTTTCTTTTAATGTTCTATTTTATATGTTTGCATGCATGTCAAATCGCCATAACATCACATGCATATCTTTTTATATCGAATTCTCGACCTTGTGAATTATAATTGTCGATAGATCACTAATTTAGTTCACTTAAAAAGATTGATAATAAATTGACAAGACGTTCACATATTTAAAATTGAGATTAGCCTTACCAAATAGTAGGACCCAAGAATGCCTGTGATATTTGGGGTAAGTTCGGTTTTCCCGGGGTGCTTTCATTTTTCATTGGGTAAGTGGGGTAATAGAACATTATTACACGCGAAATTTGGTTGGACTCAATGGGACATGAAGACTAGTCTTATGTTCCGGGGCTAGAGATGAACTTAACGTAATTTCATCGACCGACAGTTCTAATTGTAGAATCGGTTAAAGAGTTAACCCACCGAGTAATATTAGTGAGGGATGTGTCGGTTTCCCCGTGCCCGAGTTAATATGGATTTGGATCTCGGAATCATTTATATAATTGGGTGGAGGTCATTATATAAATGTTAAAACATGCTAAAATGTTTTCATATATTAATGATGAATGTTTCTTTTCCCATTATTTCATTGTTTTATGTTGTTCTTTATCATTTCTCCTATTAATACACGATATCAATTCGACTGAAACACGAGTCTCCGCTAAACTACTATTACTAACGACAGATAGAATCTCTTTCTAAATCCTCAAATGAACCGTTTAAATAGGGGATGGACTAGTTCCATCGGAATCGTTCTATTTCATATAACTCTATAGGAGTTGTCCTATGTCATATAAGATTAGCATCTTAAATTCCTAACATGCCTATGTATGATTTCTTGTGAAGATGTGTGAATAAAAGTTATGATTAATCAAATATGTTTTGATAATATCTTCTATGCATCCACGATTCAAAAGTCTTATTGATCAAACTAAACACTTGTCATCAAGCACTTAAGTTATTAAAACATGACAATGTTAAATTGGTAAATTGATTTGTTAGAAATTTTGATTAACCAAATACCACAATAGAGTTAACCCTTGTGAAAGATTAACTAGGAGTTTAAATGAAGATAAGTCTTCATCAAGTAGAAATTCTTGATGTAAGTGGGAGCAATAAGAAGTATCTGTCTATATTAGTTGTTAAGGATAGAACTAGGCTCGAAAGAGAAATTGTTAGACACTAAAATAAAGACAAACCCCAATTAAGTAAAGATCAAGGAAGTTGGTCGTGTGACTCCAACATATTCCTTCTTGAAAATCTATGACATGGACATTGCATTCTTGCCAATTACCACATCATGAGTATTTGATGCAAATTTGTGGATTTCATCATAATATTTGGTATTATAGTGTGACGACTAGCAAGAATTTTGTAGTGTACTCATTTTAGTTTTATATTTAGAAATGTACCTGAATAATTGTTATGATGTACACTAATTCTAAATAAGAATATAATTCAAGTTTTTGTATAAAAACGCAAAGGGTTTCTCTATTATGCAATTAAAACAAGCGTTGTTCCCTTACATACAACGATTAAGTTTATGGTGAGACCATGCAAATTAAGGTAATT
This sequence comes from Silene latifolia, assembly GCF_048544455.1. NCBI lineage: Eukaryota > Viridiplantae > Streptophyta > Magnoliopsida > Caryophyllales > Caryophyllaceae > Silene > Silene latifolia. The sequence goes on from NC_133538.1 coordinate 66,919,135, forward strand.
ATATTCAAACTAGAAATAAATGTCACATATATACAAGACTCAAGTTGGTAACCCCACTCATTTCTCAATTCTCGATTGAAAATCGCATTTAGAAACTAGTTTTGACTAGCGTCCCAAACCATTTGATTGGGAATATTTTGGTGTGTGAAAATCTTGTATTCAAAGCAAGATAATATATGACTTTTTCTTGAAAAGGATTATGAATAGAGCAAGATATTCGCCCTATTGACAATTTGAAGTGTATGGTCGAATACAATTTCAATCAGAAAAGGTTATTACTTCTTCATCTCTTTTACCAACGAATTGGGTAGATACTTGGTATCCACTTAATGAGGTAAGAAGAGAAATTCTTTGAATAAGTTCAATGAATGTTTAAAAAGTATCAAAACCTAGAGATTATAAAACCAAAGTATTAGTACTTCGTTAAAATGGGGAACAATAAAGTGAATACTTTTATCTGCACCAAAAAGAGTGTGATATGGTATCACAAGTTCACTTTCATTATGATATGATTGAATTTTTACATTGTAGTTGGAGGTAGTTTCTGTTATAAAATTTCTCTGGCATTTAAATTTTCCACTAATATAAAACATGGTTAAAGCAATCATCTACTTTTCATATGAGATATAGTTAGGCATGGTACCTAAATTTTAGCTTGTTTCGATAGTAAACATGTGCTCTCTCTTCCTACATGATCACGAGAACAGAGGTTTGTGGCTCGTGATGCTGTCTATTAAAGAAAAGAGGATTATTTCTTAAAAACAGAGTGGGAGAAAATGTTCAAGATCCACAACTGAGAATAAGACGTAGGAAGATGTTCCTTCTTGGTCAAAATCAGTAATTATTTCTTCGAAACCTAAAGTGGACAGGTGTCATGTTATTTTTGAAAGTAACAAACATGTAACTTATTAAGATGCTTTATCTAGTTTCAACTCCGCAAAAGTCCGAATTGAACATAAACATTAAGATGTTTCCATGACTTGGTTGATTGGTGGTAAGAGGTTTACACCAATAGCAACGCTTCGTCAAAATTCGGATTTCATAACATTTGATTGTTGGATTTTAATATCATCTTGCATGAGTTTTGTAAATCGCAACTATCCTAAGGTAGGATACGAACTTAAGAAGAAATCTTAAGTAGAAGTCAAGGAGTTGAATGGTATGTTTTAGTCATGTAATAAACTTTTCTTAATTTGTCGAGTAGTTTTATTTATACATGAAGCTTAGTGGGAGTACGGTGGTTTTATTAGTCTTATATGTGAATGACATATTGATCACTGTAAGTGATAAAAGACTTAGGAGAAGAATAATACATCTCTAAGATATCCAGTTCGATGGATATTAGTATAAAGTTAATATTCTTATGTTAATAAGAATCCTGACAAGTTCAAAAGTATTGAACATGAAGAAATTGAATCCATTTGCTTCCGCTGCGGAATTAATTCATTACGCTAAGATGTATTACCATTCTTAAACTACCATTCTTAAACCTCGTATACTTGGAGTATGACGAGATGTTACAAATCGAATCTTTGAGAGAAGTCTCTATATAGCCACATAGTTCATTAGTTAGTACTCAGGAAGTACAAAAGATATGAAGCTAAGCATTTAGAAATGAGATGGATTTATATGCAAGGCGTTACACAAAAATCATATTCTAAACACATAAGGGTGGTTAGAGAGCCATCTTGGCTATATTATTTAAGGAGGATATCTGCTAGAAACGTCATAGGCAGCTGAACAATGAGATATACACAACGAAAATTGAGTACACTTGTAGTAATGAGATATGCAAGAAGGAGGGGATGATGTTAGGATTAGGTTTTGTGAATTGGAGAAACTATGGTAGTTCGTTCCAATAACCGAAGGTCCTATCCCTACTCACTGTGAGGACAGTGGGTGCTATTCTCAGGAAAGAGAGCCTATGTATAGATTGGATCTAGACACGTACTCAAAAGTTTTATAATAAAGATTATACAAAACAAAGGGAAAAAGTATATAGTAAGGTTAGGAAAGTGCAAAGTGTTACTAAGACTTACTAACCAAAGCCTTCTCATAGGCTTAGCATGATAAGTCATGCCATTTCAATTGAATTGAGATGATGAACTATATACAAGATTAAAAATGAATTATAGATCATGTAGTAATTGATATTTTATCAATTTTACATATGTGATAATACATTCATCGTTTGAGTTTTATACAAAACTCTTTTCTTTAATACCTTGTTTTTCCAAATAGGTTGTCGAGACAATGTTGAGCCCTATTTAAGTGAACTAGATTAACATTGTATTATCCCCTAGTTGCTAATATGAGGTGACGTCTCTAAATGACTAGAGTGTGATGCGATTGATGGCAAGTTCAAGTGCCATAGGGTCATAAGGGATGACTAGTCGATCACATAGGCAGACTGTATGGGACAATCTGTCGGGCAGTGACCGCTTATAGAGTTCTGGTAACATTTATATAGATTGGTCGTGGCGAGAGCTACTATAAGATTCTTTTGAGTCGATTCTTTGACTAGAAACTGTTCGCCCAAGGTGGCACAGTTTCTGAGTGACTTTGATTTATGCTCTACAATTTTGGTAACTAAGGTCAAATGGGCATCTTTTGGGTCATGATGAGCTGTGGCTGTTCGAAGGTAGCAGTGTGATAGGAATTATCCACCCCTTGTCAGGGTTATTAAAAATCTCAAGGGCACTCGAGGTGTAGTGAACAAGAAATGCATGGCCACGCTAGGAAGGTATCTACGGTAGATGATTCCGGTCAGAGAGTTACTCTCCAGATCGAGGAAACCACTCTTGATATGATCATATACAAGTACGACATGCAAGACACCTTGCATTGCGTGGGAGATTGTAATAGGACAAGAGAATTGGTGATGCACACTTGGTCTCGTACAAGTGAGAGATTGTTAGAGTATGTGTCCTCGACAATACTGTGATCACACGTTTAAATCTCATAATAATAATACGTAAGGGATGATTCATTTATATAGTCAACTGACCAACATTAATCGGTAATGATTGGCTAACTAGAGTTTGACATTACTGTCGTCTGACGGTGGTGATCAGTTGATCCCTTATGGTCACACCTATAGGACAATTCCCTTAAGAGATAAGTTAATTATTTTTATATCGATACAAGTTAATTAACTCCTCAAAAATGAACAATTTATTTTGATAGTGAGAATAAGTATCTTATTGTAATTTGATTAAATAAGATTCGTTTTAGTAATTAAAATGTTTTATTACTAAAATTTATTTAATGTTTATGAAACAATTAAGATAAGAATGAATGGTTAATTATAATTACAAAATGTTGTGGATTATATTAACATGGCCCATTTTATTTACATGTAATTATGAATTACTAGTTAAATTATTGTATGTGATTTATTTTTAAATAATGATATTTAATAAGTTAAATATGCTTTAAACTGACATATGATCCATTATATGTCACGTGTCACACAATAATACAATTGACAAAATTAACAAAATAAAATGGATTCCATTTTATGTGCATGAACCGGTTTAAGGGGTTTAAAGGGGTGAATTGTGTTTATTAATTTGATTATGGCAAACACAATCATAACCCTACTATCCTAGCCTTCACCCTAAACATATTGATTAGAGAAAAATAAAAAAAGGTGAAGGCCATGCATTGGGTCACCACCCCCCATGTACCCGGCCCTCCATGAAGAGAATAAGGGGTTGTTTTCTTATTTTTGATTCTATTACATGCCCATTGTTGATTCCATTCTCTCTAAAAACAGTTTTAGATTAAAAATTGTTCAAAAAAAATATAATATCCTAATTAGATTACTAAAGTAGTAATAGAAATAGTGTTAGATTTATTTTAAGGTATCTATTTAATATATCTAGTTAATATATTATTTAGATTTAAGGGTTTATTGTTTTGGGTGCAATTTTGTGGACAACTTCTCTACTTGAAGTTTGGAGGATCTTCCAATATTATTAGCTCAAGAACAAGTGAAGATGGGAGACCTTACTTGCTTGTGCCCCAAAAATTCGAACCATATACAATGTAAGAAATGTGATTTTCTCCTTATTTTATTCTTTTATCTTGCATGCAACTAGATCCACATAAATATAAATTATGAGTAATTTGGAAACTAACTAGAGGAGTCTAACTAGGGGTTAATGAACCTAACAGGAAGCACTGAAGAATGTTGCTGAGATACAGAGTTTATTGGGTTTAGCTGGCTACTACAAAAGGTTTTTAAAAGACTTCTCTAAGATCGTTAGACCTATGACAGCTTTGATGAGGAAAGAGACCAGATTTCGTTGGGAAGAGAATTGTGAAACGGCATTCCATTGAAGGAGCATTTGACCATAGCTCCCGTTCTAGCTCTACCTAATGGAATTGAGAACTTTGAGGTATATATTGATGCTTCAAAGAATGGGTTGGGTTGTGTTTTGATGCAGAATGGGAAGGTTATCACCTATGCATCGAGGCAGCTGAAGTCGTATAAGGAGAACTATCTTATTCATGATTTGGAACTGGGTGTAGTGGTGTTTGCTTTAAATATTTGGAGGCACTATCTCTATAGGGAGACCTTTAAGGTGTTTTCAGATCATGAGAGTTTGAAGTACACATCTACACTCAGAAAGAGTTGAACATGTGTCAGACACGGTGGATGGAGCTGATTGGGGGCTATGATATGGAAATCATCTATCATGAGGGGAAGGCTAATGTTGTGGCAGATGTTTTGAGTAGGAAGAGTGTACATTCGTTATGTATCGTTGTGTCCTTGATGAAACTAAAGGATGATATGACTAAGATGGGGATTCATATGATTCGCAAGGATGATGCCATTGGCGATTTGACAATGTAGCCTGAACTTTATGATGATATCAAAAGGAAACAGGAATTTGATCCCAAGATTCAAGAGTGGAAGTCAAGGGTAGAGACTGGTACAGCTTCGAGGTTTTTTCATCCACACAAATGGGAGTGTTCATTTTGATGGGAGGTGGTGTGTACCTAGTGACGCTGACTTGCAAAATTTAATCATGATGAAGGCTCATTGCACTCCTTATTCAGTACATCCGGGTGGTGACAAGCTCAATAAGAACTCTAAGAAGACGTTTTGGTGGGCCGATATGAAAAAAAATGATGATGAGTTCGTGGCTAGATTTTTAACTTGTAAAAGGGTAAAGGGAGAGCAACGAAGACCACAAGGTAAGATTCAGTCACTTGAGGAACCAGAATGGAAATTGGAGTTGATCTCCATGGATTTCATCGTGGGGTTACCAAGGACTCAGCAAGGTAACAATATAATTTGGGTTATCGTCGATCGTTTAACCAAGTCAGTTCATTTTATTCCAATGAAAGATACTTGGAGTAAGATTCAGCTAGCTTTGGGGTACAGAAAGCATGTGGTTTGGTTACATGGAGTATCAAAGGATATAGTGTCTGATCGAGATGCGACGTTTATATCACGGTTTTGGCAAGGGTTGCAGGAATTGATGGGAGCTACTTTGAAGATGAGTACAACATTTCATCCTAGGAGAGATGGTCAAACTGAAAGGACTATCAAGACTCTCGAGGATATGTTGCGAGCTTATGCTATGGAATTTGGTGGCAGTTGGGAGGATAGGCTATATTTGATAGAGTTTTCATACAACAACAACTATTACTCTAGTATTGGGATGTCACCTTTTATAGCTTTGTATGGCAGGAAGTGTAAGAGTCCGGTTTGTTGGGATGACAGTACGGAAGCTGTGATCTTAGGACCACGGATGGTGCAAGACATGATTGAGCAAGTGCACTTGATTCTTCAAAAGATGAAAGCAGCTCAAGATAGACAAAAGAGTTATACGGATTTACAACGTAGGGACATTGAGTTTGAGGTAGGTGACAAGGTCCTCTTCAAAGTGTCACCTATGAAAGGAGTTATAAGGTTTGGAAAGAGAGGAAAATTGAGTCAGAAGTTCATCGGTCCTTAGGAGAGTTTAGACCGGATATGTGAAGTAGCCTATCGGCAAGCTTTACCACCAACGCTTGATCGGGTTCATAATGTGCTTCATGTATCACAACTTTGGAAGTATGTGAGTGATCCGTCACATATACTAAAAGTTAAGATTATCGAGTTAGATGAGGCTCTAACTTATGCCGAGGTTCCTAAGGAGATCTTGGATCGTAAGGTACGCAGGACAAGGAATGGTGAAACCGTCTTACTTAGGGTTCTATGGTCTAATCACAACGTGGAAGAAGCAACTTGGGAACCGGAGGAGGCCATGAGAGAGCACTACCCACAACTGTTTGACCAGGTATATATGTTTGATTACGGGTACGAAACCGTTCTCTTTTAAGGGGGGTTAGGTGATGGTTGCATGTGTGTTTTGGGTTAGTTTTGAGGTCGTTATGGTTGTGTTGTTGGTTGGTGTGAGCTATAGTTAGGTTGTTTAGTTGGCCATAGTCAGTGTTGTTAGTACCTGTGAGTAGTTGGTGTTGCTTTTGTTTTGGGTATGGTATGAACTTCAGGGATGAAGTTCGTTTTAAGGAGGGAAGACTGTAATATCACGGTTTTCTGGTTCTTAGTTACTCGGTAGAGTGAGTGGAACTCGACCGAGTAGGTTGTCGTGTGTCTTCTGGTCAGGTTACTGTCCAGGAGCACTCGGCCGAGTAGGTCGTACTCGGCCGAGTACCCCAGGTACTCGACCGAGTACCCGGTCTAACGGGTTAATTTTCGCGGTTTTGGTTAAGGTGATTAGAGATTATAAATTCCGTGTTATCAGTTTACAAATTATTATTACAAAACCTAACGACGCTATCACCTCTCTAATCACCCTAATCACTTCCAAATCTATTGTTGATCTTGAGTCTTCACCCGTCTTCTATATATCAATTCCGTTGGTAAGTCACTAGTACCTTGTTTATTAGTTATCTTGCCTTTTAGGGTTTTTCCCTAATTTTTTAGGTTGAGAAAAGAGTTTTTTTTGGTATGATTGTGACATAGAGTATGGTTGTGATTATTGTTAGGTGACTGATGAGTCATAATTATATACATATTTATGCCTCCCCTTAATTACTTTTGATACGATTTTCGTGATACTTTATATGATTTATATGCCTTTTATTTTAGAATTTTGATACTTCCGCTCTTTGATGTTTAATGCAGGAATGATGTATTTGAGGAGCAAAGGAATGAAATGGGCGTCGCGGAGTAGGCATGAAGGAATACACGAAGCATGGCACGGGAATCCATAAGAATGACGGAAGAGAAATTAAGAAGGCAACACGAAGAAAAGGCTGAAATAAGTTAGTGCCTCGATCAACTGGACCTGGGCTCGATCGAGGAAGTAGGTGACTCGATCGAGTAAGACGAGGCTCGATCGAGGTACCTCTTGATTCTATATTTTCCGCAATTTTCCTTAAGTCTGTTATTTTTTATTATAAATACCTAGAATCGTACCCTAGTTTATCTACGTCTTAATTTCCGTAGTTTCGTATAACTTCTCTAAAAACTCTCTTAGAATACTCTTAGTTTAGTTTATCTATTATTCACTTCGGATCTATTGCCTTTAATTATGGTACACTTTAATCTTTCCTCAAGTATTATTATTATTAAAACGTTATTCATCTTTTATTGTTGATCATGTTTCTTATTATTTGTATTGTTGTTATTCCTTTTATCATGAGTAGCTAAATCTATTATCTAGAGTGAAAGGGGATCTAGTTGTTAGAAAATGGTTAACAAATGAACTGATTGTTAAATTGCTTTGGATTGTTGTTCAATTATTGCCTTACTTCTAATTAGTTAATCAGTGAACATAATTGATTAATTAGTCTTCATAAACTAGGATTTTTACCGACCGGGTTAAGACTAGTATAGGCCACGATAATTGAATTATAGACTTAATAATAGCGATTGCATGTTATGTTAGATCTAAAAAGACATATTAGAATCGACCGATAATATGACTTTCCCCAATATAAATTGCTCAATCAGTGAATTAAGCCTTACCGTTGGATGACTACCTAGTGAACCCGATCCCTAGACTTTCTTATTATTATTGTTATTCATTTTTATTTCACTTGCTATTAGTTTTTTTTAGAAATCAAACCAATTAAAACCCCCATAAAACGGTTACCTTTAAGACAAACTTCAATATTAGCAAACTGGAATAATTACCTCGCCTCCCTATGGATTCGACCCTTTCTTACCACTAGCTACCAGTTAGTAGTAATTTAGGATTTATTTTGATAGGCAAACGACTGAAAACAACCCTATCAAATTTGGCGCTGTTGCCGGGGAGGCAACAATTTTTTCCGTTTGTTTATGTTTATTTTTTTCTTTTTTCTCAAGGAGCGTTAGTTCCTTGAGACAGTTTCTTATTGTTTTCATGTATGCCCAGGTCTAACAGGTTAGAGATTGTTTTTTTTTATCCCGAGCCATAAAAGACTTTTCGGTACAGATGAAAATTTCAATGAGAAGTAAGTCAAGTGGAAGACTTGAGTACACTTGACTACGAGCGATATACTTTGGCAGAAGATTCGTCCTTTGAAGAGGACACTCTTATTTCTGCACCAGTTACTCCTACAAAACTACAGATGCCGACATTAGCCAATCATTCCGAACCCACGGTTGCTTCTATTCCTAAAGGCTTCAAGCTCCCTACCGCTGATAAATGGACTTTTGAGATACTGCCTTCCTATATAAGCTTAGTAGAGAGAAATATGTTTGGAGGAAAAGTTGGAGAGGACCCTGCAAAGCACATGGAGAAATTTGTTACATATTGTTGTTCTATTCCTTTGACAGCTAGGGTGAATTAAGATCAAGTGAAACAGACTTTATTTCCTTTCTCTTTGAGATATGATACAGCTGAGTGGTTACGTGACTTGGATATGGATACCAACGCAAACACTAACTGGACTTCATTAGCTCTTGCATTCTATAAGAGGTATTTTCCACCACAAAAGACTAATGCTCTTAGAAGACAGATCACGAGTTTTAAGCAAGGTCCAATTGAGGAATTTAATGAAGCCTGGGTTCATTTCAAGAGGCTAGTTCGTTCCGTTCCCCACCATGGTTTCAAAATCTGGTTCCTTTGCAACCAGTTTTACAATGGGTTGTATGATGATCTCAGAGAGTTGCTTGATTCTGCTGCTAATGGGAGATTCCAGGATAATACTAATGACGCTAATGCTTGGAAGTTGATTGATTAGATAGCTACTCACACAGCTGAGTATGGTAACCCTAGAGGTAGCAAGAGGGGAAGTGGTTCAGATAATGTTATTGCGGCGCAATTAGAGGCTTTAACGGCTCAAATAGCTGAGTTGAGGACTACTCGGTCATTGGGTAATAAGCGAGAGACGGTTCATATGGTTCAACAAGAGGTGTCCTGCGAGAGATGTGGGATAGATGGCCACACTGTTTTTTTGCTCAAGCCCCGCCGCAGAATGCTTATATTATTCCTCCAAATCGTGGTTCAAGCACAAGGTAACTTTGTTCGGCAAAATCAAGGAGGTTTTCAACAGATGCAACCTCCTCCTCAAGCTTCGAGTAATGAGATATCGGAGTTGAAAGCTCTATTGCAACAAAATTTGATGATTCAACAAAAGCAAACGGCTCAGATTTCCGAACTAATGGCTCAAGTTGCTCAAATGACGGCTCGAAATCCTTTAAAACAGTCAGGCCTTCTTCCTCAAGGTAAACAAGCACATTAGCAAGTTAATGCTATTTCTTTGAGGAGCTGTACTTCTTATCATGGTCCGGATGTGCCCATTAATGATGATGAAGTTCCCTACATGCATTCTAAGGGATTGGGTAATTTGGAGCTAAGTGACGATGAAAAAAAATTGACGATACTGAAACACGGGATATGAAGAAAAGCGAGAAACGCAAAAAAGACGGATCTGCCGACGATCCTCGATCAAGTAGCACAAGGCTCGATCGAGGAACCAAGCTACTCGATCGAGTTCACCCAGGGCTCGATCGAGGCATACCCCCCCTCTCCCCGGCAGTGATTTTTCACGTGTATCAGCTACGGCAATGAATGAAAATAGGTTCCTCGATCGAGTGACCATTGGAATCGATAGAGTCACCTCTTGAACTGGCGATGATGCTTCCAAACGTACTTCTAAAGCAAAAGAAGCTGAGCCGATCAAAATTCAACTACCTTTTCCTCAAAGATTGCAGAGATCCAAGCTTGAACAACAATTTGGGAGGTTCATGGTGGTAGTGAAGAATCTTCAAGTGACAATGCCATTTACTGAATTGGTAACTCAAGTGCCGGCTTATGCTAAGTTTTTTAGAGAAATTTTGTCAAAGAAGCGGTCTTTTGATAAAATAAAGACTGTCGCGTTCACTCATGAATGTTACGCCGCACTACAAGCCAATTATCCACCTAAGCTTAAAGATCTAGGGAGTTTTTCTATTCCTTGTACTATAGGCCCTTTAACTATTGACAATGCTTTATGTGATTTAGGAGTAAGCGTCAGTGTTATGCCGTATAAAGTTCGCAATCAATTAAATATGACTAAGCTTAAATGTACTAATATGACTATTCAATTGGCTGCAGGTCTATTAGGCACCCCATGGGTATCTTAGAAGATGTGCCAGTTAAAATAGGGAAGGTTTTCATTCCAACCGACCTTGTAGTGATAGATATAGCTGAAGATTCTCTTGTTTCTATTATTTTAGGACGACCATTCTTGCATACAGCAGGGCGGTTATAGATATTAGGCATGGGAGTCTTACGTTCAATATTGGAGATGATACTATCACTTTTGGTTTTGACAAAGCATCACATCCTCCTGATTTAAAAGATTCTTGTCATATGATTAATGCTCTTGATCCTACTATTAATGATTCCTTTGCTTTATGTTTTGACAGGAATCCACGTGACGCCCTTGCTGTTACGTCATATCCATGGAGCAAGGATGTTGATGAGATAGAGAAATTGATATATGGAGATGAACCTCCTCCTTAGCCAATTTATAATTATGATGAGAATGTTGACATAGAAGCCGAGTTGGATGCTTTGGAAGCTGAGATTTTCAAAGCGGAGCCAGTCCAAATTTTTGAGGAAGCTCCTAAGACGGATGAAGTGCCCTATTTCCTACCAAGTGAAGATGACATGAAAAGCGATGAACATTGCTCATATTTTACATTAAGACTTAGAGTTTAATGAGCAAGATCTTTATTTGTCATTTATTTTCTCTTGGACTATTTATTGGTGCTACTTATGCTTGTGTGTAGCAAATTCACTACTTTTTGATTTACTGTTACGAGATTTAAGCTGTATTGATTGTGATTTGTGTGCGCATTTGTTCTAAATGCATAAAATCTGCTCGCCAGATGGTTCCTCGATCGAGTACTGGTAGGCTCGATCGAGTTGTGAACCCCCTCGATAAAACCACATAACGTTAATAAATGAACGGCGGAAAATACAGGTTTGCAAAAACTTTTTAAGTTCAAAGCACGGGATTCACTTGACATAAATAAAATAAAGTGCGATAAGTGTAAATTTAAGTTTTACAATCCAAAGAAATGTCTTGGGGAAAAGATGAGTCTAATAGATAAATAAATAAGGTCCAGTGTAAGAACTCACTAGCTCACACGGTCTCCCCCACTTAAGCTTCATCACAAACCTGTCAATCATATAAATATGAAAGCCACAGTCAGTGGGGAGTAACTCAGGATTCTCCCAGCCACAATATGTCAAAATACAAGTAAATAAGCACTTAATTAAACATATTGATGATACAACATATTTGAACGATAAAGAATAAGGGGATATAAATGAAAATCATGATGAGATAGGCATAATACATACATAATGAAATAGGCATGATACATTAGGATAAATATCCATACAAGAAATTGGAATGGCTCAACCAATTTTATATCGACTCGACTCAAAAAGTGTAAGACATATACTTAGTATGAACTCACAAGACAACCACCTACACTCCAACCTCTTGGTAGGACGACGATAATAATACGGTCCTAGTCAAAACCTGGATCCAGACTCTCGGGATGGTCATCACCCGATTTAACAAACGATATACCAATCGTATCCAGGACTCGAAATATGGAACACATATCTATAACCAAAGGTCGAGTAACCTCAAATTGGAAACATGGCACACATATCCGTAACCAAAGGTCCGATAAAAGGCGGAAGGATAACCCAATCCGGAAACATGGCACACATATCCGTAACCAAAGGTCCGAAAGGGGTGGAAGGGTATCCTAATCCGGAAACATGGCACACATATCTGTAACCAAATGTCCGAAAGAGGAAAAAAGGAATGTCAAGTAGTCACACAATGTAAAACGTCACACTTGAGTCACAAATAAGAGTAAAAATGATTATATAAACATAACGTAAATAAATCATTTGAAGCATGTATAAGTACGAGAGTATAATAAATATCAGGTGCTCCCATGATAAAAAGAGTTTCAACACACCATACACAAGCATTATAACCATAGGTTAAGATGCATACCCAACAAGAACCGTAAAACCCAATCTATAACTACAAGTTTAGTACTCGACTACAATAAGGGTCAAGTTCAAATGGTCATAACTTGAGTTCTAAACATGAGAATGAGGCAAAACCAATCGGAGATGATATCTTATCCTCTCATGGTTCTAACGGTAGATCATAAGCACAAAACAAACAAGTAACGAAGAAGTTATGGCCATTTTACAAAAACTGGTCAGGCTGAAAACGCAGCCTACGGTGGTGGCCGGAGCCTGCTGCAACGGCCTGATTCCCACCACACATACGAACTAAATCTTCATCCTCAAATCAATCTTATATTATAATTACAATCTAATTGAATAAGAACAAGAAATTAACAAGAAATTCCACATGTATACTTGAGACATAAATCAATAGTTTACATATTCAAGCAACCAGCTTACCCAATTGTTCTAAAATCAAAAGTTTACATACTCTAAACAACTAATCATACTCAATTTGTTCTCAAATCAAATATTTCCAAACTAACAATTTCATGACATGAATAAACATAAATATTAAGCAAGAATAAGATGGTTTACTCACTAATTCATCCATTTAAACACTCATGTAACCCAAAATATTGGAAATTTCTTCAACCAACCATGAGATGGTTTCTCATACAAACTCATTCAACAACAAACATGTGAAACAAGAAAAGATTCAAACTTTAACATACATGTGAACAAACTACAACATATAAACACCACAAATTTGACATAATGTCGAGTAACCCATCACCGTTACCTCTTTGCACTTCAATATTCTAATGAGTCGTCAATGATGTAGCTATCCTCTTCCGGGTTGTCTAAGTCTTCCCCTAAGCACAAAAATGAAAGAATTAAGTCAAGAATCCATAACCTTGTAAGATGAGAATTTCGAAATATATGGAAAGATGGCAACTTTCTTACTTAGAAAGGAGGAGAATGAGACAAGGAGGAGAATGGCGCGAAAAGGAACGAAATTGGTGAAGAATTGAGTGAGATATGATGATTTTAGGGTTGAGTGGAGATGGTTTAACAATGCTGGTATGTTTGTTGTGGAAATTTTAGAAATTAGTAGTGAAGGAGATGAAGTTGTGAGGGTTTGGGTGGGGTTAGTGAAGAGAAAAGAGAAGGAAAAAGGCTTATGAGTCAAAATAAGCCCAATAACTCAAAATGAGTCGGTTTTTACTAGAATTTTCATCTCAAGCCTACTATAACTCAAAACGAAGAATATTATTATTATAATCTACACTATTACTACCTTTATACGACTACGGCGATATTTTATAAAAAGAAGTTTTAAATTATAATTAATAAATAAAAAATACTTAAAAATTTATTTAAAATATAAGGAAAAGCGCGGGTGTTACAGAGTAACCTTGCTTTTTGGGTCAGAAATATGGGCAGATGGATAGGAATTGTGCGGTTGATTATTTTCCCCTATTTTTGCAGCTGGTTTAGAGGAACTCCTACGCTCTTACCCGGTATTCTCTTCCCTTGTATCTTCTTTTATTGTATTATCTATTTCTTTTCCATAGAGTTGTTTATTCGCCATTTGTATGATTGCCTTTTTTTAATTGTGTGTTAATTTGCTTGAGGACAAGCACAGTGATGGTTTGGGGGAGTTTGATGAGTCATAATTATATACATATTTATGCCTCCCATTAATTACTTTTGATATGATTTTCGTGCTAGTTTATATTATTTACATGCCTTTTATTTTAGAACGTTGATACTTCCTCTCTTTGATGTGTAATGAAGGAATGATGCATTTGAGGAGCAAAGGAATGAAATTGGCACGCGGAGTAGGTATGAAGGAATACACAAAGCATGGCACGGGAATCCATAAGAATGACGGAAGGGAAATTATGAAGACAACACGAAGAAAAAAGGCTCAAATAAGTTAGTGCCTCGATCAAGTGGAGCTGGGCTCGATCGAGGAAGTAGATGACTCGATCGAGTAAGACAAGGCTCGATCGAGGAACCTCTTGATTCTATAATTTCCGCAATTTTCCTTAAGTCGCTTATGTTTTATTATAAATAACTAGAATTGTACACTAGTTTATCTACGTCTTAATTTCCGTAGTTTCGTAGAACTTCTCTAAAACCTCTCTTAGAATACTCTTAGTTTAGTTTATCTATTATTCGCTTTGGATCTATTGCCTTTAATTACGGTACTCTTTAATCATTCCTCAGTTATTATTATTATTGAATCGTTATTCATCTTTTATTGTTTATCATGTTTCTTATTATTCTTATTGTTTTTATTCCTTTTATCATGAGTAGCTAAATCTATTATCTAGGGTGAAAGGGGATCTAGGTTGTTAGAAAAGAGTTAACTTATGAATTGATTGTTAAATTGCTTAGGATTGTTGTTCAATTATTGTCTTACTTCTAATTAGTTAATTACTGATCAAAATTGATTAATTAGTCTTGCATAAACTAGGATTTTCACCGACCAGGTTAAGACTAGTATAGGCCACGATAATTGAATTAGACCGACTTAATAATAGTGATTGCATGTTAATTTAGATCTAAAAAGACATATTAGAATCGACTGATCATATGACTTTCAACAATACAAATTGCTCAATCAATGAATTAAACCTTACCCTTGGATGACTATCTAGTGAACCCGATACCTAGACTTTCTTAATATTAATATTATTCTTCTTTATTTCACTTGCTATTAGTTTTTTTAGAAATCAAACCAATCAAAACCCCCATAAAACTGTTACCTTTAAGGCAAACTTTAATATTAGCAAACTAGAATAATTACCTCGCCTCCCTGTGGATTCGACCCTTTCTTGCCACTAGCTACCAGTTAGTAGTAATTTAGGATTTATTTTATAGGTGAACGACTGAAAACAACCCTATCAGTGACGAGTTCGTAGAGGAACAATTCTAGCTTCTGCTGTTGTTTCTTTATTGCAGATTCACTAATAAGGTAGGGTTTCCCTACTCAGTTTCCTGATTAATTGAATATAAAATGATGATGGTTGATTTATTGGTATGATTACCTTTCTCTTTGTGATTGTGATATATTGGATGATTTGGTTTGGTTGTTTTGTTTTTTAGTGGTTCTCGATGAAAGATCATTGATCCATATTAAACTCTCTAATAAAAAATAAATTATCTCATAATTTATCATTTTGGTGATCTATGTAACATGCATGCAAATATAAAAGCATAAAAATGAAAGTTAAGGAAAAACAATTTCCTTACATAGATTTTTATGGTAATATGGGCAAAATCAAGATCTCCTACCTTGATTGTTCTTGAGCTTATAACAAAAGGATGATCCTCCTAACAAATCTTCAAAGAGAAGATCTCCTAACAATGTGTACCCAAGAACTCAACCCAAAATAATCTTACAAATACTAACTAGATATTTGTAAAACTAACCCTTGATAATATGTTAATAATACTAAAAATCTTAGTTATTATTTTTAGTTTAATAACAACTTAGTAAAAAGATGTTTATTATTCTTAGAGAGAAGATAGACAAATTTTGTTCACATGCAAAATGAAGTGAGCAAGCAAGCAACAAAAATGAACAAAATTGGTCTATATGGAGGAAGGGGGCCGGGTAGGTGAGATGGTGAGTGGAGTAATATTTTATCTTATTTGTGTCAATCTTACATCACATGCAAAAAATGATTATAAGATAACTTATGGAAGTATCACAGGTAAAGTGAAATGATTGTGTTTCTAATCATCCACAACACTCTATTTTACACGGTCCAATTGCCCATTTACGGTTCCATATCGGTTATTATTTCGTTCAAATCACTCCGTAAATATATGTGTAACGCTACACATATTATTTAAGTACTAATATTATTCACATTAATCAATTAGTAACATTTTAGTGAATTAACAATTAATTAACTAAAACCCATCTTCCAAAATTTATTATTCAATTATCGCATAATTAAATAATAACTGTCGTGCCTCGAGTTCGCAACTCGAAATCTCTCTAAAAATAATCCACTAACCTTTTAGTCTATAAATCAAGGGACTAAATAAATTGTATCTCATACAATTAATTAGTTGTCAATTGGGGTTCGTTCCTTTAGGTGTGACCGAAAGGGGTCAGTCGATCACCGCCGTCTCACGACAATAACGTCAAACTCTAGTCAGCCAACCGTTATCGATTTACGTTAATCAACTGACGAGGATCAAATAATTAAATATCTGATGATATTCCTTTAATGAGATTTATTATGTAAACGCACTATTGTGGAGGACACTAACTCCAACAATCTCCTACTTGTCCGACACAAGGTGTGCGCTACCAATTCTCTTGTCCGTTTTAATCTCCCAGTTAATGCAAGGTGTCTTTCAGGTCGCACTTGCACATGAACATATCGCGAGTTGTTTTCTCGATCGGGAGTATGACTACCTGACCAGAAAAAATCTCACAGATTACTTCCGAGCGTGGCCACACATTTGTACTCATTAACTCCTCGAGTGGCCTTGAGATATAGTTTACCCAACGTGGGTGGACAATTCCTATATGCCCTATCTATCCTATTGCACAATACAGATCACCATGACCTAGTAAATGCCCTTTTGGCCTCCTTTCACGGCACGACCTAGGACAAAAACCAAAGTCACTCAGAAACTGCACTTGCTCAGATAATAGTCTTCTGTCAAAAGAATCGACTCATTAGAACATCTTAGAGATCCCCGCCACGAACAGGCGTCTATAATAGAATTTAGGGACTCTCTAAATGGTAAATGTCCAGCAAAGTGTCACACACTCTGCCTATGTAATCGACTAGTCATCACGTATGACCTCATGGGGTTGAACAACCATCAATCGACTTACAATCTAGTCACTCCGAGACGTCACTTCATTAAGTGACTAGGGACAAAATACAATGTTCATCTTATTCACTTGAATAGTTTTCAACATTGTCTCCATAAATAATTCAGATAAACAAGGTATTTAAAATTTAGTCATACTAAACAAAAGATTCATAAAAGAATGAATGCGAAAACAATGAATGTGATTACCATAAATATAATAAGAGATACACTATCCAATTATTACATATCCATAATCTAAAGAAAATCTGGTACTTGTCTCAATCCCATTGCGACGACATGACCATCATGCTTAGCCTTTGATAAAGGCTTGGTTAAAGGATCAGCAATATTATCATATGTCCCAACCTTACAAATGTCAATTTCCTTCCTTTCCACATAATCTCTAATTACATTGTATTTCCTTTCAATGTGTCTAGATTTGTTACTAGACTTCGGCTCTTTGGCTTGAAAAATAGCTCCACTGTAATCACAATTTAGAGTGATCGGATCTTTGGCGGAATGGACTACTCTTAGTCCCTCCATGAATTGCCTAATCCAAACAGCTTCCTTCGCAGCCTCAGACGCTGCAAGGTACACAGCCTCTGTTGTAGAATCCGCGGTAACGCTTTGGTTGAAGCTCTTCCAGCAAACAGCTCCTCCATTTAGCATAAACACATAGCCGGATTGGGATTTTATGTCATCCCGATCGGTTTGGAAACTTGCGTCTGTGTAACCTCTTACACGCAACTCAGTTTCTTCTCCAAACACTAAGAACGAATCCTTAGTCCTTCTCATGTACCTAAGGATGTTCTTTACGGCTATCCAGTTACTCTCACCAGGCTTGGCTTAATAACGACTTGTCATGGTCAAGGCAAACGCAACGTCGGGACGAGTGCAAATCATAGCATACATGATAGACCCAACAGCGAAAGCATAAGGGACGGTCTTCATGTGTTCAATCTCCTTAGGGGTAGAGGGAGACTGTGACTTGCTCAAAGTAATCCCTTGGCCCATAGGTAGAAATCGTCTCTTGGAGTCTCTCATATTAAACCGATCAAGAACTTTGTTAATATAAGCCTCTTGACTCGATGCTAGTATCCTCTTGGACCTATCCCTATAGATCCGGATACCCAAGATTCATTGTGCCTCTCCCAAGTCCTTCATCTGGAAGTGTTTCCCTAGCCTCTCCTTAATGGAAGTGAGCGATGAAACATCATTCCCGATGAGCAATATGTCATCCACATATAGGATAAGGAATGCAACCTTACTCCCACTAAACTTCATGTATAAACACGGTTCTTCCACACTTCTAGTGAAACCGTATTGTTTAATAACATGATCAAAGCAATAATTCCAACTCCTTGATGCTTGCTTAAGACCATAAATGGACTTTTTAAGTTTACACACCTTCTTAGGGTTAGATGTATCCACAAAACCTTCAGGTTGTATCATGTACACCTCTTCTTCTAGAATCCCATTCAAGAAGGCGGTTTTGACATCCATTTGCCAAATCTCATAATCATGAAATACGGCAACCGCTAAGATTATCCTAATGGACCGAAGCATAGCGAATGGAGCGAAGGTTTCGTCATAGTGTAAACCATGAAGTTGGGTGAAACCTTTTGCCACCAATCTAGCTTTGTAAACCTCTAGATGTTTATCCACGCCGAGCTTAATTTTATATATCCATTTACACTGAAGGGATCGCACTCCCTCAGGTAAATCCACCAAGTCCCATACTTGGTGCTCATACATGGAATCCATTTCGGATCGCATGGCTTCTAGCCAAAGCGAGGAGTCGAGAGTAGACATGGCTGATTTGTAGGTAGTGGTTTCATCACTTTCCAAAAGTAACAAAACACCATCCTCTTCGATGTTACCAAGGTAGCGGTCAGGTGGATTAGAAATCCTACTTGACTTTCTAGGAACAATTACCATTTCAGAGGAAGAGGGAATGCTATCCTCCACGTTCTCCTCTACCTCATTCTCGGTTTGTGGCTCTCGAACTTCTTCAAGTTCAAATTTTATCCCACTCTGTCTCCTAGAAATAAACTCCTTTTCTAGGAAGACAGTATCACGAGCCACAAACACTTTGTTCTCGTGTTTATTGTAGAAGTAATAGCCACATGTTGCCCTTAGATATCCTACAAAAAGTCATTTGTCAGGCCTAGGTGCTAGCTTATTGTCAGACTTGATCTTGACGTACGTTCACAAACCCAAATGCGCATGAATGACAAATGAGGGACTTTCCCTGTCCATATCTCATATGGAGTCTTATCGACCGCTTTAGTCGGGCTTCGATTTAGTGAAAATATTGCAGACAAGAGGGCAAAACCCCAAAATGAATTAGGAAGCTCAGTTAGACTCATCATAGACCGAACCATATCTAGTAAAGTTCGGTTTCTCCTTTCGGCCACACCATTTAATTGTGGTGTGCTAGGAGAAGTCCATTGTGATAATATACCAAAATGTTTTAGGTGTGAATCAAATTCATAATTTAGATATTCACCACCACGATTGGATCGTAGGGTCTTAATATTTTTATCCAATTGGTTCTCTACTTCATTTTGAAATTCTTTGAACTTGTCAAAGGCTTCACTCTTGTTCTTCATTAAGTAGACATACCCATATCTACATAAGTCATCTGTAAAAGTAATAAAGTAGTAAAAACCACCTCTAGCGGTGATGGTTAATGGTCCACACACATCCGTATGTATGAGAGCCAAAACCTCACTAGCTCGTGTCCCTTTTCCCGCAAAAGGTGCACGAGTCATCTTGCCTAAAAGGCAAGAATCGCATGTACCATAAGATTTGAAACCAAATGGTTTGAGCACTTTTGATGAAGCAAGTCTCTTAATGCGTCTTTCGTTTATGTGGCCTAAACGACAATGGCAAAGGTAGGATTAGTTTGGATCACCCGTTTTGAGCTTTTTAGTTTCCACATGATAAACGTCATTAACATCATTTAAAACATAAATGCCTCCAATTGAAATGGCCTTGCCATAAACCACATCATTTAATGAAAAAGTACAACTATTGTCCTTAATCATAAAACAAAAGCATTCCGCGTCTAACGCGGAAATGGAGATGATGTTCTTAGTTAATGTTGGTACAAAATAACACTTATTTAAATACAACTCTAGACTACTAGATAAAGTGAGCACATAAGTCCCCACGGAAACGGCCGCTACACTAGCTCCATTGCCCATGCGGAGATCCACATCAACTTTTGCTAGTGCTCGCACGTCCCTTAAACCCTGCAAATGATTACAAAGGTGAGAGCCACATCCGGTATCAAGTACCCAATTGGAAGTGCAAGCATAATTAACTTCTATCACATAGAGAGGGAAAATCATACCAATAGGCGTCACACGCCCTTCCTTGAGATCCTCTAAGTATTTGGGACAACTCCTCCTATAATTCCCCTTCCCATTACAATGGAAACATTCGGCCTCGGAGAGTTTGACACTTTTTTTCTTGCGATTACCATTCCCAACGGCCTTCCCCTTTCCCTTGTCATGTTTCTTTGACGATTTCTTGAATTAGGACTTTTCCTTCCCTTTTCCATTCTTAACTCCAAGGGACAAGTTCTTTAACTTCATGGTTAAAACATCCTCTTTGTCACTCCCACTAGCTTCCATATCCCTCTCCGCTTGGGTGAGAAGTGCATGAATTTCATGATAAATCTTATCCATGCCATTCATGTTGTAGTTTACCCTAAAGTGGGCAAACTTGGTGGGAAGTGAGTGTAGGATTCGATCCGCCACAGGAGTCTTAGGAATGTTACACCCTAGACGCTCTAAGATGTCGACATATTCGACCATTTTGAGTACATGGGGACCAACCTTTTGGCCCCTCTCAAGCTTAGCTTTTAAGAAGGGTGCCGCCGCATCGTATTGACGGACTTTAGGTGTTTGTGAAAACATAGTGATCATACGAGTGAATATCTCGTACGCATTTAAAGAAATGCATGATATCTTGAGCTTTGGGGACATCGACCATATCAACACATTCTTCATATCATTCGACATCCTCACATGGTCATCATAGGCGGTCCACACCACCGATGAAGCCCTTGGACCGGGCTCGATGGGAGGAGCTTCGGTCAAGTAAGTGAGCACATTGTCGGACAACGCGGCATTTTTGATGTTGGATTCCCATTCAAGAAAGTTACTACCGTCATCTTTTAAGATACATTTGTCCATTACGGACCTTATCCATGAATCTTTGCCTAGTGAAGTAGTCGATGGAGTTGATGAAGTTGCCATTGCGAATTAAAATGCTACAACAAAAAGGAAAAATTAACATCCATTGTTTTAAAAATTACTTGTAAAAACATGTTTGACAAGTTTTAGCATTTATATAATGATCTCCCACTAAATTATATAAATGATTACAAGACCCAAATCTTAAACAAAAATGAGCATCACTTGGGCGAAACATCCCATAATTGTGTAAATTTGGTAAGTCACGTTGACTAATTCTACCTCTAGAACTCTTGGTCGACGAAATTCATTAAATTCATCTACTAGCCCCGGAACACAAGACCGTCTTATATCCCATTGAGTCCAACCAATTTTGGCATGTGATAACCACTTACCACCCTATTTACTCAAGGTAAAAAGAGAACACCCCGCTTGGGCGAGCGTGGCTCTAATGAACAAGAGATTCATAGGTGTTACTAATTGGTAAGGCTAATCTCAATTTTAGTTATGTGAGAGATCTTGTCAATTTAGTCATAAATTCCCTATAAGTGAACTAAGTCGGTGAATGTAAATGACGTGAATTGACAACCACGAAAATAAAATGCATGTGAATGACGATTTTGGCATGCGCGAAAATAAAAACAAGCAAACAAGTAAGCATATGAATATATCCTAGTATGGCCACCTAGTTAATAAAAACTAGACTATTACATATCGGAAACCAACTCATTGGTCCCTTGCCTCTTCATTCCAAAAGTGGCTCCTTCTTGTGGGATTTGGAACACCTTCTAAAAATAGACTCCGTCTCGATGTAATCCGTCTTTTGGAAACGCCGGTAAGAACAACTATTACAATTGAATTACATAGCTATTCCTAATATACATTAATTAATAAAATAAATAAAACTATTAATTAATTACAAACCGACGATAGGAGATCGTATTTAATTACAAACAAATCGCTATTCCCATTCTTTTCGGGTAATAACGATTAAAATTAAACTAGGCCATACTAGGTACAACAAGATAAATACTTTAAATAAATGATAATCATTCATTCAACTTAAATAATTATGCTTAAAATGCTGTAAAATGATGCCAAAATTGCCCTATCTATCAATCGTTGGTATCCATCTCGGGTTTTCTGTATTTAATCGATTTTTAACATGTAAAAATCAATAATCAACTCTTAAATTTGATTTAAGTCCAAACTAATTGTCCAAATTGATTTGAACCTCAAAATTAGTCCTCACTAATTTTATGATGAATAATTAGTTTGATTTGGTGATATTTTGCTAATTTAATCAGTAAAATCATAATTTTTAAGTAAAAATCCAAAATAATTGAAACATTACCCAAAAAATTAAAACAAAAATTTTGAGTATTCTGGAACACTCCCAAGAACACCAAAATGTCAGAAAAAATGCCCCAAAAATCCGGATAAAATTTATGAAGAAAAAGATCGTTATTTATCGGTTTTTAACCACTAAAACCAATAAACATCAAAACAAGGTGAAATCATATTTTAAATTTAATTTCTAACTTTTAAATAATATTTTTCAATGTAAATAAATTTATCACGGGAAGAATCAATTATTTCGAAATTATGATTAATTTATTTCACTTTTATCGACTTTTATCTCATAAAATCAATAAACATACAAAAAATTCAAACCAACCTTCAACCTTTTGCATAAAATCAGTAGAAAACATTCACGAAATACCATAAAAATTCCATGGCCCAAATCAACCTTTAACTATTTTTAGTCAATTTATAACTAAAATACGGTATTTTGACTCGGTTTTTTACCAAATATAATAAAAAATAGCAAATTAACTTCAAAAATCACCAAACTTTACCACAAATCTTTTGAGATCATTAGATATGCATGTCCCGAAACTTTCGTGCTAAAACCTCTTCTAACACAATTTTTGAGTTTTTATAAATTATCTCATAATTCATTAATATGCTTAAAATCAACATGCAAATTACAAGCCTAAGCTCTAATTCCACTTGAAAGAGCATATATCCATATTGGACTCTCTAATAAAAATTAAGGTATCTCATAATTTATCATTTTGGTGATCTATGTAACATGCATGCAAATATAAAAGCATAAAAATGAAAGTTAAGGAAAAAAAATTTCCTTACATAGATTTTTATGGTAATATGGGCACAATCAAGATCTCCTACCTTGATTGTTCTTGAGCTTATAACAAAAGGATGATCCTCCTACAAATATTCAAAGAGAAGATCTCCTAACAATGTGCACCCAAGAACTCAACCCAAAATAATCTTACAAATACTAACTAGATATTTGTAAAACTAACCCTTGATAATATGTTAATAATACTAACAATCTTAGTTATTATTTATAGTTTACTAACAACTTAGTAAAAAAGATGTTTATTATTCTTAGAGAGAAGATAGACAAATTTTGTTCACATGCAAAATGAAGTGAGCAAGCAAGCAACAAAAATGAACAAAATTGGTCTATATGGAGGAAGGGGGGCCGGGTAGGTGAGAGGGTGAGTGGAGTGATATTTTATCTTATTTGTGTCAATCTTACATCACATGCAAAAAATGATTATAAGATAACTTATGGAAGTATCACAAGTAAAGTGAAATGATTGTGTTTCTAATCATCCACAACACTCTATTTTAAACGGTCTAATTGTCTATTTGCGGGTCCAAATCGATTCTTATATTTGTCGCACAAATACGTGTAAATTTTACTTTAAACATCGTTTCATGTTTAAATACTTCCATAACTAATTTCGTTCAAATCACTCCGTAAATATATGTGTACCGCTACACATATTATTTACGTACTAATAATAATCAAATTAATCAATTAGTACAATTTTAGTGAATTAACAATTAATTAACTAAAACCTGTCTTCCAAAATTTAGTATTCAATTATCGCATAATTAAATAATAACTGTTGTGCCTCAAGTTCGCAACTCGAAATCTCTCAAAAAATAATCGACTAACCTTTTAGTCTATAAATCAAGGCACTAAATAAATTGTATCTCATACAATTAATTAGTTGTCAATTGGGGTTCGTTCCTTTAGGTGTGACCGAAAGGGGTCAGTTGATCACCGTCGTCTCACGACAATAACGTCAAACTCTAGTCAGCCAACCGTTATCGATATACGTTAATCGACTGACGAGGATCAAATAAATAAATATCTGATGATATTCCTTTAATGAGATTTATTATGTAAACGCACTATTGTGGAGGACACTAACTCCAACACTTGAGGTTCGTCCTCGGCTGAGTGGAGTCATCATCGGGAATGGCTTCACGCCCTTGATTCTCCCCTTGTGGTTCCCGTCACAAGGGAGATGTGCGCATTAATGGACATGGGTTATTGTGATGGGTAATCTGGTAGGGCTACACACTTTAATGTGTAGTCAATGGTTGGAAATCATTGGAGTTGGAGGAATGTGTGATGATTTGTATTGATGTTTGCTTTGTTGCATTTCTTATTTTGGTTAATCATTTGACTTACCCCATTGTTGTTTTACAAAACTGTGGTGATCTATTCGGGGATGGTGAGCAGCTGATTAGCAGGTATACAGTGGATAGCTCGGGGGTCATGGCTGGGATGGAGTCATCACTTAGCTTTAGTTGGTCTAGTTTCCGCGGACTTTTGATACAGTTGTTTATCACATTCTTTTGACAGTTTTGTAGACCTTCTGGATTTTGGTTTCAGTTGTACGCATTTTTAATTCTTAAACATTAATTTATGTTTCTTTATGGTCACTTTTGATATACTATACCTCAGGTAACCGAGATGGTAGCACCTTGATATGCTGGAGTGGTCGTTGATAAGACACCTTGGTATATGAGGGTGTTACACTATTACTGAAGAATTAACAAGATTCAACCATTTTCCCTAGTTCCTTATCACTTAGTGAATGACATACTACCTTTACCCTTTAATTTAAACACTTTCATTTAAGACTCAAACCCTAGAATTTGGGGGGTTTTGTGGGTGGATTAATTAGCAATCATTATGAGTAATATAAGTAATTAAATGGGTAATTAAGGGTTAATTAGTATTATTAGTTGTTGTAGAATGCTTTGTGATAGTTATTATGTAAATATGTAGAATGAGACGGTTTTATGAGATGGATACTTGGTGGTTTCTAGTGGCTTATGGAATATGCTAAAACGTAGGTTAATCATACTGGGTTTCAATAGGTGTAAATGGTTGCATGTGTCATTATTGTGTTCTTATTGAATTATGACATGGTTGTTGTGGATAATTGTTGTTAGTCTCATAGTATTGTTAGGATTTCTTCATAACATGATAATGAGTCATTCGTGTTGGTTTCATAATGTCATTTAATTTGCATTATAACATGTGGTTGTTAGTATACATGGGTAAGTGGTATGATTGGCATTCATCATATATGAGAAAGACGCCCAATTGGTAAGAGTTATGCGTATTCATTGTGAAATGGGCATATTGGCATATTGTGATGCATTTAGTGATATATATGGTGGTTGGAAATTGTTGGTGGTGATAATTGTTATGAGGTGACATAAGACAGTTGGGAGATCGTCTTATACTTGAGTCGCCTCTTGGAGCTTCCCACTCCAAGAGGGATGTGCATATTAATGACTTGATTTACGGAGGGACTCCTGTGGTTAAGGCATGACGTCTGGCAGGGGATCCGAGTTGCTCTTGGGCTCGGTACCACGGATGTGTTTCGAGTACCTATTTGTGAGGTGTGGTGTCATGGGCGTATCCCTGACACTGGTTGTTTTGGGTACGTCTTGGTGTATCCTGGTACCGGCGTGGTTATTTTATAATAATGTCTCATTCATATCATTGACATGTTGCATATTTATCTATCATGTTGTATCTTATGTTTATTTATTGAAATTGACGTGTTTTTGTCTCCGTGTAAATTGTCACCTATTTCCGGGGTGGCCTGTGTGGATCTATATGATATTTTCGATCATATGGGGAGCAGGTTGAGTACAGGTTGGTTTAGTGTCACGCGGGAGATGGGATGCGTTTTGGACTTGGAGACGAGCTACATAGTTGGATGACATAGATAGTAGTCATGAGTTGTATCATTTCTTTCAGTTATTCATTCTTGGTTATGTAATCCACTAAGTACTTTATTTATATTAAATGTTTCTTAATTGCAATTCTGATTTACTGCCTCGAGAAACCAAGATGGTCACATCCTCCCATTACGTTGGCCGGGTAAAAAGGAAGTGTTACAAAGTGGTATTAGAGCGACGATTTTGGAACCTAAACCAATGAACCAAAATGAATATAGGAGTGTCAAATAAAATGAACACGACATGAGTACAATAGGAGGTCGGTTTTGGATGAGAAGGCGCCCTCATATCAAAACTAGTGCCAATTGTCTCGGTTGGTCACTACGTGGGTGGTTATAAATATCGGTCAACTTTATTTGAGATATGATGTGGATGCATGTATGCTTTGGTGAGTCGTGAATTTCTTGCATGAAATAACCGTTCATATTGTGTATGATAATATGTCAGAGTTGGATGAAATAATTATGAGTATAACATGTTTTAGGAATGGTTGTTATGTGTCGGTGTTGGAAGACTATGTGAAATGTGGTGTGATTACATGTGTGCTATAACAAGTTGCTAGGATTCTTACATGATTTAGCCATTCATGTCATACATTTTAATATGTGAAATATGGATGAAAAGAGTGACGTGTATAACGTGTTTCGAGAATGATTACTACGTGTTAGTGTGTGAGGGGCATTAGGCCCGTCCTTTGGCATTTTAATACCACATATATGTTTTGAATTCACTAGTACTATAGTTAGGGTATGATTAGTAATGGTTGTTAGTAGAGTAGTCGCTAGTATAAGAGTAGTACTTCTTAGTCGGAAATTGCAAACCATAAAGAGGCACCCAACCGAGTGCGAGCTAGTACTAGGCTGAGTACCAGTTAGGGCTGAGCAAAAAAAGCCGATCCGAATTTTAAAACCGAATCCGAACCGAAAACCGTTTTAAGGTGACCGAAAATTCGGTTTTTTTCCGGTTCCGGTGTCCGAACCGTATTTTTTATTGTTGAATCGGAGCGGATACGGATCTCACTATATCGAAACCGGTGCCCGGTTTTTAAATCGGTTTAATAAAAATTAAAATTTTCAAATAAAAAAGAAAAATACATGGACTCCAAAGTCCAAACCAAATACGCGTAAACCCAACTCTAAACCCAACTCTTTTTCATTTTTCATTTGAGAAAACCCTAAACCAATCGCAGCCTTTCCTCTTCTCCTCTTCTCCTCTTTAAAATAACTCCAGATCTACCGTTAATTCACTGGAATTTTCGAGCTCTTAACTACTAAGGATTGTATATTCATCTTTTTATACATCATATTGATCTTTTTTTCGTCTTTAATCATATATTTTTACTGTTTTGATTGTGTATTGATTGTATAATTGATTCGGATTTTACTTTGTTTTTCATTGTTGCGGTCTCGGTGATTTGTTTGTTTCGATTTTTCTGTTTTAGTTGATTGATTGTTGTCGTCTCAAATCTCAATGGTTTTTTCTCCTATTTTTGTTCATTAATTCGATTTTTCTGTCTTTTTGTTCGTATATATTTGATATTTCTGTCTTTTTGTTCATTAATTCACTGAAATACGATGCATCGATGCCATCGCATTTTTGTTCATTGTTTCCGTCACATTGTTTTTTCTGTCTTTGCTACTCTTACTCATTTTTATTTCTATCTAGCTATTGTTTAGCTACTGCTTTATTATCATCTAAAGCTTCAAATTTTGTTGTAGATGTCATCGTGTTTTGATGAGAATGACGATAATGAAAGGTTGATCCATTTGGATGACAATAGTGAAGAGGATGAGGTTCAAACTTCTCATCGTCGAGCTTCATAGTCTCGAAAGAATAACAAACTACCCAGACCTCCTAAAGTTCCAAGTACAAATCAGGGTGAGTCTTCTTCTCATAAAAGAAAAAATGCCTCAGAAGTTTGGTGTCATTATAGTAAAACTGAGGACCCTAATTTTGCTAAGTGCAATTACTGTAATCATAATTTTGCGTCCTCTTCCAAAAATGGGACAAGTAATTTAAGTGGTCATACTGTTAGATGTCCAAAAGCGCCAGCTAATGTGGATAAGAGACAAAAGTTGATCAATATTGAGAAGACCACTATTATTAATGATGATGGTTCCGCTGAAACTATCAGTGTTCCAAAAGTATGGACTTTTAATCAAGAAATTGCTAGGAGATCACTTGCTAGGATGGTAATTGTTGATGAATTGCCTTTTATGTGTGTTAAAAAAGACGGATTTAAAGGTTTTTGGAAAGACATGAACCCTCAATTTATTATTCCTTCCCGATTCACATTGGCTAGAGAGTGTTATGCTCTATTTATTGAAGGAAGAAAAAAATTGTATGATTTATTGGGTCGACTCTCTTCTCGGGTATGTCTCACCACAGATGCTTGGACATCGGTTCAAAATTTAGCCTATATGTATCTCACTGCTCATTTTATTGATGATAATTGGGTTTTGCATAAAAGAATCATCAACTTTTGTCAACTTTCTGGTCATTCGGGTAAGATAATTGGTAAAACTGTTGAGAAATGCTTGAGTGAATGGAACTTAAAGAACATTTTGACAGTGACGGTCGATAATTCTAGCTCCAACGATGTTCCAGTTGATTATTTGAAGAGAAAATTTAATAACTCGGAATGTGATGTTATGGGTGGGAAATATTGACACATGAGGTGTGCGGCTCATATTCTAAATCTGTTGTTAAAGATGGCTTGCATGATCTTGAGAATGCAATTATTAAAATCCGTACTCTCTGTAAATATGTGAAAGCTTCACCCGATAGAAAGGAAAAATTTCAAGATTGTATTGTGGAAGAGAAAATAGAGTGTAAGAGTCTTGTATGTTTTGATGTTGAAACTAGATGGAACTCCACCTACTTAATGCTTGATATTGCGATAAAATTTAAGAAGGCTTTTGGGTGTTTGCTTTTAAAAGATTCTAATCTTCAAAAGGAAATGAAGAAGGTTGGTGAATACCTTACAACTGATGAGTGGAAACAAGTGTCTTACTTTTTGCCTTTCTTGAAAATTTTCTATGATGCAACATTAAAGATGTCCGGTAGTCGTTATGTTACTAGTAATTATTATGTGGAGATTATATTTGGGGTTGGTGAAGTGATTTCTCAACATCTTAGTCACAAGGATGAAGGAGTTCGGAATATGGCTTCTAAAATGAAGTTGAAGTATGACAAGTATTAGGGTAAGATTGAGAATCTAAATTTGCTTTTGTTTGTCTCTCTTATTCTCGATCCAAGATATAAAATGACTTATGTGGAATGGATAGTTAAAACCATATATGGTAATGATAAAGGCCGTCTTCTCGCCATGAATATTACATAGTTCTTCGAGACTTTCTTTGATTTTTATGCTTCCTCTAATCCTAAAACTTCAAACAGTGCATCTAGTTCTTCCACCACTACTAATATATTCCCCCAAACTAATAAGCAAGATTATACATTTAACTTTGGTGCTCTCTTGGGGAACAAATTTGAAATGGAAATGGGTGGGGCAGAAAATGAGAGTAAAAGTGAATTGGAGAAGTATTGACTGATGATCAGGAAAGTAGGCACTCTACTCTTAATATTTTGCAATGGTGGAAGGATAACCAAAAACGATAACCTATACTTGCTAAAATGGCTCGGGATGTGCTAGCTATTCCCGTTTCTACGGTGGCATCAGAGTCCGCTTTTAGCACGGGAGGTCGGGCTCATGATTCGTTTCATACTTGTTTGAACCCTAGAATGGTGGAAGGTCTTATATGTGCCCAAGATTGGCTTCGTACCTCCCATACTCCAATGATTATTGAAGAGATCTTATTTGCGATGGAGAATATTGAAGAAGGCAAAGGCAAGTTTGTTTTTTATATTTCAATTGCTAACTCATTGTTTTGTAGTTGTTTTTTACATTTCAATTGTTAACTCATTGTATTGTGTTAATATGAATATCTAATTTTTGCTTTCATTTTCCTTAAAAATTATAGGTATGGCGGATTTAGTGTTACAACAACCTCTTATGGTTATTCATGAGACGGATGGTTGATGTCTTCTTCGAAGATGCAAGTTTTTTATTCTGTTTTGGAGTTCTCGATTATGGACAATTTGTTATGTAATTTGTTACCTTTCGAGTTAATTTGTATGTGTTTTACTTTATTTGTATTTTAGGACTTCTTTACGTATAAAGACTTATTTTAAAGTTGTATGCATGAACTTTGAACATTTATTATGGAAAACTTAGGTTTTTAAAAACAAGACAGGGGCTTTAAGAGAAGAACATGCTCTTTGTTCTTATGAAACCGGTGGCAAAACTGGTGCGGAGTATCCGGTTTCCGGATTCGGTTTGAATTCTTAAAAAAACCGGTTTACCGGATTAATTCGGTTCGGATTCGGTGCAAGAAAATGACAACTTTTAAAACCAGTTAACTGCTCCGAAATGCAAAACCGGTGCGGATAACCGCTTTTGCTCAGCCCTACTACCAGTCACTCGACCGAGTGAACCCTAGTATTCGACCTTGTAGACCATTTACCTGGAAAATTTGTGGAAATGGGCCACTTGACCGAGGAGAGGAGGGCAGTGAGCGAGTGGACTCAGTAGAGGAGGGCACTGACCGAGTAGACCATTTACCTAGAAAATTTACAACCCCGCTCTGAATTTCGGGGTTGTAAATTTCATGGGATTTGTATTATTACCTTATCTTATCTCTTGCATTTCTTCATTCATCATTTCTCATAACAAAAATTACCAAAATCTCTTTAAAAAATTTCCCCAAAACTCCATTATTGGTGTTTGTTACTTGGATTTAAGTTTTCTACTCCATTGTATTCACTTAATTCTTGCTAATTAAACAATGTTAGAGGTTTTCTCCTTCCTCTTATTCTTCCCAATTTTATTTTGTTTAGATATACACTAGTTCCTTCAAGATTTGTCAATTATTTTCACGTTTTGTTTGATTCAGGGTGGTAATCAACTTACTACACCATTGTTGTTGTCGAATATCACATTTTATGTTGAAAATTTTGCCCAAATGGATGAATTTTGAAAATATGTATTTTTTTGAGTCAACAATTTGATTTTTGTGTTTCTTGCTTGGTTTAATTGTTTAACAAAGACTTATCCTTGGTTGTTAATGCTAAATCTCGTCTTACATTTAAAATTTTACCTTAAAGTATTACCCAAAGATTTAAAATTTTAGTATACATGCCTAAATATTAATTATTGGATTTAGAACGTGGTTTAATTGCTTCACCATGTTTCAAACCTTGTTAGTAGTGTCACGTAGGGTCTTAAAATTTGAAATGTGTCTTAAAATTTTCCCAATATTTTCGAAAAATGGGTAGGATACATACCCGAGTTTTGATCTCCATGTTTAATTCTTGTCCTAATTCTAACACCCCACGTTAATTAAAGAGATACAGTGATAGGCTTAAATGACTAGTGCTTAAAGGGATTGGAAGTACTACTCATATCATCAAAGTGCACTTTCTTTTCTGGTTATCCATGCGAAAAAAACTCCACAGTTAAGCATGCTTGACTGGGAGTAGTCTTAGGATGGGTGACCTCCTGGGAATGTTCCCGGAATGTGCATAAGCGAGGACAAAATGCGCTGGAAAGGACTCATGTTGATCTGTGGGCCATGTACAAGCTATCATAAGTAACCGATCCCGACCCTGTTTGGGTCGGGGTGTTAAAAGTGGTATCAGAGTAACCCTGAGACCGTGTGGTGATGGGAGGCAGTTGTTATACGCTCTTGGAGGCAGTTGTTATACGCTCCATTGTGATCACCCACCTAGCAGGGGAGTACTCTGGGTTAGCGGTTATGCTCCCAGGCGCAACGAGGATGTTACGTTCTTCAAGTTGGGGTGATTGTAACACCCCACGTTAATTGAAGAGATCCAGTGATAGGCTTAAATGACTAGTGCTTAAAGGGATTGGAAGTACTACTTATATCATCAAAGTGCACTTTCTTTTCTGGTTATCCATGCGAAAAAACTCCACAGTTAAGCGTGCTTGATTGGGAGTAGTCTTAGGATGGGTGACCTCCTGGGAAGGTTCCCGGGATGTGCATGAGTGAGGACAAAATGCGCTGGGAAAGACCCGTGTTGATCTGTGGGCCATGTGCACGGCCTGGCGAGCTACCATAAGTAATCGCTCCCGACCCGGTTTGGGCTGGGGTGTTACACTAATTGTGTCGCGAACTTCAGTTTTGTTAGTAATGCTACGTATTGTCTTAAAGCGAGAATTTCGCCTTAAAATTTTGCCCAAAATTTTGAAACATAATAGTGTACATGACCTAATCTTAAAACTTTATGCTTAAGATATGGTTTCATTGTTTCGTAGTGTTACAATCTTTGTTAATAATGCATTGTATTG
Organism: Silene latifolia; assembly: GCF_048544455.1. Lineage (NCBI taxonomy): Eukaryota > Viridiplantae > Streptophyta > Magnoliopsida > Caryophyllales > Caryophyllaceae > Silene > Silene latifolia. The sequence goes on from NC_133538.1 coordinate 66,952,098, forward strand.
TCTTAAATTGGAAATCTTGTCTTAAAGTTTCTCCAAGTTTTGAAAATGCCCAACGTTCATACAAAAGTTTTGATTTCATATCTATATTTAGTTTAATTATGTTAACAACCTTGATAGCTACTAAAAATATTATATATCGCTTCCAATTGGACTTGTTAGGTATTGTGACTAAGGGAATAGTGAATGGCAATGAGTTGTATATTAGTGTATGTTTGCAAAGTAGAGCATGGGAATTGAGGGATATAGAAAGGTAGTAGCGAACTAATGAACATTGGAGGGAGAAATCTTTTATGATAGTTGAGGTGTTGGGGATTAAGGGGGTATTGTTTCGTTGCCTAAAAATTTTGATGCATTTAAAGGATTTAAATGAAACGTTGGAGTGTGGAATTATATATAGACATCATGTTTGGGAGTTTGGAAACACTAGGAACACATGTTAGCCTATACAAAGTCGTGAGTAAGTGAGTTGATTGCATGAAGTAACCTTGTGGGTGATAGGATGATGAGTGGTGTATAGTCGAGATTAGATACTTGCCGGTTGCTTGTAATAGGCGGTGAGAGGTAGGGAAGTTCTAGTTAAGTTTGGTGAGGAAACTACTAAAGTGTGATTGTATACGCATGAGGTGATGAACTGTGATCGTATTTTTGTACCGACGTCGGTTTCGGGGAGTGTTATTTTGTGAGATAGAGTTGTGGATGTGGTACTAAAAAGTTGATCTTCGCGGTTATGAATTTGAGAGTGTGATATGTAATGCATAGGGGTTCAATTATGTCGTTAAGGTGTTTTGTATTATGTAGGATAACCGTCTAATTTAAGTATGCATGTATAAGTGTGGAAGTGGTTATGTGATACTCCAACTCTAGGAATGGTAGCATAGATGTTGTTTGCAAAGTTGTCTTCTAATTATTACGTGAAACATCCATTTTATGCATTGTGATCTTGTTGTAGTGTTTATTTGAGTTGAGATGTCGTGAAGCGAATTTTGAATTATCATATTTATGTCTGTCGTATAACTTGGATATTCATTTTAATTGTGTTGTAATGGTGGCCATAAGGCCAATATATTGTTTTAGATTCTTTTAATAGACGTTGTGTTAGTCACCATTGGGAGTTATTTATGTTTGTGTAGTAGTATAGGCAAGCTTAGAACGATTTTTGGGAACAACCCAGCTCTACCAGTGACACTCGGCGGAGTGCCGTCTTCTCAGCCGAGTGGCCACCCCACTCGACCGAGTGGCCTGCTATGACCCTTGTTTTTGTTAAAATTCGATGAAATGGTGGGTGTATACCTTATTTTGTGGTTTATGTTAGTCAACATTTCCTTAAGCATGATAGCCCATTGGAGTGATATTCTTATGAGTTGTTTATGTTTGGTCATATTATGTGACATTTTCCTATTTGAAGGTGCAATTAAATGAAAATTGTTTTGATGTGAGTAAGTTGACGATAAAGAGGATGTGATAAGCTTGCATGGTGCATGTTACTTACCGTGATTTTATTTTGTGTTAACGATGTTCATGTCATGTGATGCCTGCAAACATTGCGTCATATAGTGGTTATTTGCATGATTAAGTATGGTAATTTTCCTTATAACAAAAGTGTCGATGGTTGATGGAAACGAGTATGGAAACACATGTGTGATCATGTGGGGGATTTGACGCGGTACATGAGAGACTTGGTGTATGAGAAAAATAGAAGTGATTGAACATGATGAGTCTGATCACGAGTAGTTTTGACATTTCTTAATTGTTTCATGGAGTCCGAATCCGTATATTTTGTGATTTAATGCACATCCATGTGATTGTGTGTGATTTGACATGATATATGCATGCGTAATAATGTTTAAGTCATGTTGCGTGATATATATATATATATATATATATATATAAGTGTGTCACCAATGTCAGTTGAGAGTTACTTATGAGATTAGAACATTAAACCTCGGGCTTGACATCGTGCTTTGACCTTCGGAAGACCCATAGACTAAGTCTTATATCAACGGTATTATGAACATATGAGATTTGACCATAGACTTGTGTAGTAGAAAACGGTTAGTAAACCCGGGAAATGGTGGCTTGTGGCATTAGATAATGAGTCCTTTGAGAATAATTTATGAGTATTGAGCGTTTAACTTCGGGACGAAGTTCTCTTTTAGGGGGAGTGAATGTAACAATTGGGAATCTAAAGAAGGAAATCGAGCGAAGTATTCATATGAGTAGCACGTGAGTAAAGAGAGGATATACGATAAAGGAAAACGTGTGAGCTTGGTGAGAGCGCATGAGAATCGGTGCCGAGGCTTCAGGGAATAATCGGAAAGGAGAGAGAGCGAGGTGAACTTCGGGGACGAAGTTCTTTTTAAGGGTGGAAGATTATAATACCCTATAGTTCATAAGACCGAGTGAGGAACCGCGTGAGACCTGTAACATTGGGAAACATTTTGATGTTGAGTCACTCGACCTAGTGGCGGTTCACTCGACCACGTGTAGCTTCACTCGACCGAGTGCCATGTCGATATCCTTGTTTATACGTGAGAGACTAAGAGTGGTAGGTGAACCTTATAATCTTTTATACCTTTTTTTTCAGACTTTCTCCTACTCACACTAAAAGGAAAACGCGGGATACTTACGAAAAAATTCCGTCAGGAATGCCACTTATCCGTCAGAAATGCGCAATCCTGATTGAAATTCCGTCAGTAATGAGCGTCGCTACTTTCGTCACTAAAAAATCCTTCCTGACGGAAAATCCGTCAGTATTTCATTTTACTGATGGCTAACTAACGGATTATCCGCCATACTGTCAAAAGGAGGTTCTGACGGAAAATCCGTCATTAATGACTAGTACCGATAGAAAAACCATCACATGTGTCACCTGTAGTGGGCCCAAAAAAAATTTGAATTTTGCAACTGCTGACGGAAAAACCGTTAGTAATGACCAAAATCCTGACGGAATTTTCTTCAGAACTACACTGTTACCAGACAATCCTGACGGATTGTCCGTCACAATTAACTAAATTACTGACGGCTAATCCTTCAGAACTGTTTGGAAGCAGTGTGGTTCTGACGGAATATCCGCCGGGATTGTTTTTGTAGCTGCTGAAAATAGCAGCTTCTGTCCAGCCACGATGCTAATATTTGCATCGTTTCAAATCTGCGTATACAAGCCACCTGCAGAACATAACATACAATCCATCGTTGATCGCCAAGCGGTTCTCCATTTTCATATCGACCGCAAGTGCGGGAATCAAGAGTAGCCAACAAAAAAAGAAAGAAAATGTAACGCGATTGGAAAAACAAAGTTATTTACATAGAAAGTTTCTCAAATTCTTACAATTTCTTACTAGTTTATTACAACTTAGAAAAGTCGGATTTTTCTACAAACTAAGGCAAGCTAAATTAGCTAAAGGCTCAATGGACCACTACCTACATAATAAGGCAAGTTCAATTAAAGGATAAACGGACCACTACCTATAATCTAAGGCAAGCTCGATGACCTAAAGGCTGAACGGTACCACCTCCAAACCCATGCCCATCGTCTGCAAAGTCGTCTCTACGATGTGGGGGTGGGGAAAGAGCATGTGTTTGGGAGTTGAGATGACGGGATCTCAGCCCAACCCTTTCGCATGGCTGCCACCTCTGCCTGAGGAAGGGAAAATTGTTCTTCAAAAGCTTGTCAAGCGGATCGCTCAGTGTTCAATTGGGTGGCAATTTCAGGAACCAGGGTATGGGCTTAAGAGGTAGATCGTCTAGCACCTTTGTTATCCGGACATATGAGGTTCATACCACACTTCGGCCCCCTTGTCTTCGGTTCCAAATCGCCTAGACTTCTTGTCGAAGCCCTTGACATCGTTGAAGTACGACCGGTAGTCATCTGGAGCCTGTCCATCTCGCTGTGGTTGACTCATCTCCTCGTTGTAAGCAGCTTGAAAAGCACAACAAAACTGTTAGAATTTATATATATAATGAAATTAAATACAATAATTATTATCGTTCTTTCTAGAAAAATAAACATTAAATTGCTTACAAAAACTTACGTCCGTCTCAGCAACTCGAGGATTAAAAAAATCGCCTTTCTTGTTTTTCTTTTACTTCAGAAACATCTGGTATGGAGTGGCCACTTCACCCCGAAAGAAGCATGAAAACAAGTGATAAGTCCATTTTATATATACTTTAACCCCCCATATTTTAGCTCATTTTATTAGATTATTGCATTTCTAATAAGGTGTTTGTGAGATAATTCTGTGTTCTCGGCGATTTTGCTTGTATTCATTGCATTTTGTAGGAAATAAAGCACTCGGTAGCTTTTTCCCGTCAAAATTAGCAATCACCCAAGTTCACGAGGCTAATAAGAGCAAGTCTTGATCATGCAAAGGTGTTTCGGAAAGCATAGGGGCATTTTGGGAAGAATTGGAAAATCCCGAGCACGAAACTAACTTGGGTTGATACACGAGTAAAGAAATGAAATATAAGCCCAAGTATAGTCCAAATGATCAAGTGTCCATGCAAGCTTAGGATTCCATTTGAAGCATTCAACCGGAGGAATTATGAGGCATTAACACGCAACATTGGATTCCTCATACAATTAAAGACGGAATTAAGCCAAATAATCAAGAACATCACGACCCCGATCAGGGTGTGGTGTCCCCGATCGGGGTTAGCCCTTCATTGATTGTTTACCTTTCGTCATATAGTCCTATATAAAGGGTGTTGATCTGACACTTCTTACACACCTCTTTCATACTCTTATTTCAGTTCTTAGTTTAGGTTTGATTAAATTTTCCCTTAAGCATTTCCTTTATGTAATAAACAATTTCCTATAAGCATTTGAAGTTCATTTACAATTTCCATTTCAAGTATTTGTTCTTCAATATTCAAGTTCTATTTCCATTATAAAGGTAATCTCATTTCTAGTATTATTTTGTATCCCTTTAACATTTTCATTTACTAATTATCATGTTTATTTTACCATTTGTCATTAGATTAGTTATCATTATGCAAGAGTAGTTCACTAGTCTAGGGATTAAGGGAATCCATGCATAAATAGTTTTAGCAATTGTTGAATTGGGATGCTATTATATCGATTAAAAGTTTCTATCACATGTTTGCATTGTTTTGTTAGTCTTTGATTGTTGGCCACTATCTTAGATTAAATTTGTTAATTCACTTTTATAAGTCGAGAGCCACGAAATTGAATTACACTAAAAATGTTTTAGTAGACGACCTAGCCATAGCGAGAGCTCGTTAGGTCCCGTTATATGGTTGATAATAAGGCCGAGAGGTGGTTGTCTTTAAGCCTAAACAATTAACGATATTATCAATTCCTATGTTTAACTTGAGCATTTACATAATTTGCATGTATAACCCGACTTCCCTAGGCTCCTTCTTTATTATTGTTTTCTCCCTTTACCAAAACAAACAATCATACGATAACCGACCTTGATAAAATTTACTCCATAACAACTTGTTTAACAACTCCCATCTTCTTCTGTTCGACCTCTATTACTTCATTAATTTGTTTGTAAGGTATTTATCTTTGATTAGGTTCCGACATCATATCAAATTTTGGCGCCGTTGGCGGGGGGCACGATTTTGTTTGCTATTTAGTTGTTGGATTCTATCTTGTTTTATTTGTCCCGGGGAACACTTGTTCCTTGAGATCATTCTCACAGTTTCCTTGTATTTTTAGTTCCTATTTTGTAGGTAATAAAGCTTGGCCTTTCATAATGAATGACGGATTCGTCCCACAACTCAACCATGATCCTTTTCATGACTATCTTACCCGGTTCTACTATTTTTGCGATGGTTTCATCTCCCTTGGACATGTCCTTGATGGGGATTACTTGGGTCATTTCGTGCTTGATGGCATGGATTTTGAGACCCGAGAAATGGCTCTAAAATTGAGTAATTGGGGTGTCTACTACATGATCGGGCCGAAACTTTGGAATTTCTTAGATTTCATGGCTAGACAAAGTTAATTGCGGGAGGTAGCATGCCAATTCAATGTGTGGCATATCCAAGAGGAGCTCAAAGTGCTTCAGGCTCGTTTGGAACAACTTTATCAAAAGGAAGCGAGCCATTGTGAGCTTATTACCTCTCCTTATTCTCTCCCACTCTCCCAATGTGAGTCTTTTCCCCCTAACAATTTTGAATTATTGGATGACGATGATGATAGTCCGACTTTCTTGGTTGAAATTCCCCCTATTGTTGTTCCAATTAACCGTTTCATGAAGGAGGTAGTTGACACGCATGCCATGGATGATATTGGGCGCGATTATCATGAAAAAGATGAGGTTTTTCCCAAGTCATTTTAAACCTTTAAAAATCCTTTCACATGGGATGTAGTTAACCCATTTGAGGTTGATGGAGGTCTTAGTGATTTTCATTTACAGGTTAAGTGGGATGAACCCCCCATTTTTCATAAGTCCTACCACCTTGAGTTTTCATACCACCGATTTGAGACCGTTCATGATTCTAATATTTGCACTAACGGTTTATTTTATGCTCTTAAGCATGATGCTTCATCTCTTGCTGACGAGTGGAGTAGTACGGTTGTTCTATTTTAAATCGCTCATGGGTATTTTGATAAGATTTCTCCTTCCTTGCGTTTGATCTTTCATGCTTATGCCTTATCAATTACTTACATATGCTTGTGTATTGCTCATGCGCCGGAATATGATAAAGTTTTAAGGGCGTTGACATGCTTTTTAGAGGACAAAGGATGATTCATTAGGAAAATTCGTGTATATTTATGTTTTTAGACAATTTATTGTTTTTGGACAATTGCAATTTTCATTTGGTTTTGATGTAATAGTTAGACAATAGGACATTTAGTTTGCTTTAGTATGTAGTAGCTTGTCTTTTGCAGGTACTTTGCTACTTGGATTGACCTTACCCCGTTTTCAAGCTAGCTTGGGGGAGGCTTCTACACTTTAGTATGCTTTCTTTCCTTTATTTCCGCATGTGTCATCCCATCTCCCTTTGTTGGTTTTTGTTTCTCTATCTTTGTGTCACACATTGAGGATAATGTGTTGTTCTAGCTTGGGGGAGGGATTTAGTGAGTCTAGATATTTAATTGCTTTCACATATTTGAAAAATTCAAAAAAATTGAAAAATTTCATAAAAACGCTTGTTATGTCCACCCTTTTGTCTTTTGCTGCATGTCATTTTTCGATGCATTTCCCTTATTATAAGCTAATGAATCACGCATTTGACGGGTTTTGCATACTTGGCGATGTCTTGACATAGTGGGTGAGAGATGGATTTTGGACATAGTAGACTTGATCTTGACATTGGCGAACTACATATATGGTGAGGTAGAGCCTCCAATGGCCGGTGCATCTATATCCGGTCTCATTTAGGTGTGAGTAGTTTCTCGTCTTGGTGTGCATTACATCTATACGCACAAGTATGTTTTTTTGTTCAATCTATGAGTTTTGCTATTATGATTGCATTTTAAAGCCATTCACTTGTTTGCTTACAAATATTGCCCAAAAATTACCCTTTTTCCTAGCTACATATAACTTTTCCTACCTTTGTTGAGCTAGTAACTTGCTACTTGTGATTGGGGTGCTCTCTTTTTTGGGATATGGTTATTTGTCACTATTGTGAGCATTTTTGCTATGGGATTGCTGATTACCGTAATTTAGTGTATGGTGGTGAAGAAAAAAAAAAGAGTTGAAAAAAATAGAAAAATGCAAAATAAAATGAAAGAAAGGAAGAAAGAAGTTCATTGAAAAGATGAAAAAATGATGAAAATAAAGAAGAAAAAAGAAATATGATTTGCTTCCATGTTTGAAATGTGTTGATTAGTGAAGTAGTCTATTGTGCTACAATGAAAAAAATGAGTCATTGTGAACCTCCGCAATAACGGTAAGAAAAATACAATAAAAAAGGCGAAATTTTAGGAAATTTTTTAAACTTTTAAAGTTTAAAGCGCGGGTTCATTAAAACCTAAATAAAGGATGCGGAAATAAAGTTAGTTTATACAAACATAAAATTCAAATGGGGAAAATATATCCCTCGATTAACGAGTCTAAAAGGTGAGTCTATGTAACACCCGTGAATTTCTCATTTTTGACATTTATAATTTATTTAACCATTCTATTACTTTATTTTATATTTCTAAATTATTTAATTTTACAAATTTTATTTTAAACTTGATACTAACAAAAGCTACATTTTTATAAGCTTATTTATATAAAAATAAATATTTTTAGTCGGATAATATTAATAGCTACAGTAATAATAATAATAATAAAGCTCCGTCTTAAATTATAGTACGTTTAAGGAGAATTTTCGTCTAATAGACTTTCACAATTCACTTTTAAATAAGTTAAACCCGAACCAATCACAAGTCAACAACTCGTATCTACCCTTTTCAACTCATTTATATAATAATAATAATTATTATCATTATTAATATTATTATTGATACCCGTCGTTGTGAGTACCAAAGATAAAATTTATAATCTCCTATTAAGACTAACCTAGGCTAGTGGTAACAGGGTCGAACCACAAGGAGGCAGTTGTAAACTTTAGTTGATTTATGTTGATCCGAGGTAACTATTGTGGGGGTTGAATTGAATTGGTCGACGGCTAAAGTGAACAAAGATAATAAACTAAATAAACGAATTAAACAGATAAAAGAAGGGTACTAGGATGGTCGGTTCATTATAGCTTATAGCGAAAGCAAACTAAGTCGGTCGAATCAAACACAGGTAAGGCGGGAAATAAAGAGGTCCTCTCGGTCCACTCTTTACAAATAGCATCTCTCGATCTCGCTATAGGTCCCTAATGTCACTAATACTAACTTTCGTCCTGAAAAGTGACTAACGGTCTAAACTATACCTATCTTTCGATCTTAGCACAGTTTAGTCGAATTAATTGATGGTCTAATAACCTTCCCTATCTTTCGATCTAATGGGTTAGTCACGAAATAGGTATCTAACTGGTCGCATGCATTCGATTCGTTAAATACAAGATTAAATTTAATTAAAACGAATATGAACCCTACGAGGTCAGTCGATCGACTGAAAAGGTCAGTCGATCGACCAATACGCGAGACAGTTCTCCCTAATCTAATGCCGCCTATGCCATAAATCGCCTACATCCTAGCACTGAAGAAATAGCTACTCATGCTAAAGATGAAAACAACAATAAAACTCATAAAGATTACTGAATTCATGCTTAAGGTAAATAACAACAATGACAAAACGATAATTGGCTTTCGGGACACTAGCTATCAATTCTATACTAATAATGAAAGTAAAGCAATAAATTGAAATTAGGGCAGAATGAATACCGAAATTCAAGAGGAAAGATTAAGAACAAGGGTAGAATTCCAATGCTAAAATCGATAACCCAAACCCTAGTTACTCGAAATAAACTAAAACTCAAAGCACTGTATTGTGATGAAAACTTGGATAAAAACTTGATATCTAAACTGATGGTTTTATGTCACGTTATATAGCAATCAACGCAACATCTTATTTCCTAAACCTAAACTTCACGGGCTTCAAGAGTCACGGTCTTTCAATTCACGTCTGGAATAGAAATCCGGTCGATCGACTGCTAATGTTGGTCGATCGACTGTATGAGCTGCTATTGACTTCTTTATTCTCGTGGATTCGTCTTTTGGGCCTTGGATTGCGCACCGAGCTCGTTCCTTAAGCAATTCCTTTACGTCATTTGCAATGCAGATTACTCGGGGCGGATTTGGCTTGATTTCCGTTAAATTCTTCACATTTCGCAATAATGTACAAAATACTAAGTAGACGGAAATAGGGAGAAATGTAGCATAAACTACAAGAATGAGCTCTGAAATGCGTGCAAAATGGGATGTAAAACATCATATAAAAGACACGCATCAAACTTCCCCAAACCAAACCCTTGCTTGTCCCCAAGCAAGAACTAGACTCGATCAAATGACCTAATGGAACGAGTTCAATCTCAGAGCGAAATGCAAACTGTTAAGCCTAAACCGATTTAATGCACAACCAACAATCAATTAGTAATGTGAATCATGCAAACGAATTATAAAGTCGTCAAAAACTGCTGCACCGTTGACTATAGAGACTTATCAAATTGGACTCTCGCGGGTCGCTCAAATCACTCAATTAAGCACGGGTGATATATATGTAAGATAGAAAGAAGTAATTTTGTAGTGACTCTCACCTAACTACGACTTATGAAAACATGCCAGCAATAAAATATGAAAGCAATCTCTACAACCGTACATATGCATTCCAACCGAACAGATGACCAATGACACATGCCGAGGTATATATGGGATATGTGAGGTATGGGTAAGAAGAGGCAAAACATTTTATGGTAAAGTGGAGGTACATGTGATCAAGCTAGTACCAAAATGGAACCAAAGGATAACATCCAACTTCTTGCTCATAATCAATCGAAAGGGTGCTATAGCAAGCACAAAACTCACAATCTTCAAACTATCAGATCAATAAAACACCCCATAAAATGTAAATGAAACATGGGAGCAAAAATCGCCAAAAGATAAGGATTAAATTATGCGAATTGATCTCTTTTCTCGAATCTCAGTCGATCGACCATGAGTGGCAGTCGATCGACCCATTTGAACAGTACAGAACCTCTTTTTTTTTTCTTCTTTTTCGAATCATTTTTTTTTTTCATTTTCTTTTTTTTTTTCTATTTCTTTCTTTCCTTTATTTCATCTTCCCAATAACGTCTCAACAGAGCATATGCCACCAGAAATGAGTAACAACCCCAAGAACACAGACTACTAGCTTGACAAAGGACAGGCTAAATGTAGGATGTAGTAAATGGGACAAAAAGGATATTTTTGGCAATGTGGAGTTTATGGGCAAAACGAGAAAAAGGGAAACCTCTACCACATGTGTCAACAAACCGCAAACCGAATGCATACAAGTATTAAGCAGATCAAGTTCATATTTATGCAAATTAAGGAAACATGTCTCATAAGGAGTACTACTCACATTCCTAAGTAAACCGGTCATTAATGTCACCAGTTATAGGCTCTAAAACTCAGAAATATGATGTAGCTTGCCAATTTTCAAAGTCAAATCTCAAGTTCAGCAAGAATGTAACGAAAACTCGTAGGTATGCACTTGTACGATTCTACTAATAACATGTTAATCTAGCAAGGCTCAGGCAAAACAGTTGCAAATGCAAAATCATCATGGAAATACTACCGTTCCGACTCGACCTATATGCGAAAATAAACGTGCATTTTATGGATTTTTTGAAATTTTTAAAAAATTCTTTTTTTTTTTTTTTGAATTTTGGTATATATGTAAAGAATTAAACAATGCAAAACAAAATTAAACGTGAATGCAAGCAAATGATATGTGATGCAAAACCCTTCCCCAAACCAAATCGCACAATGTCCCCATTGTGCAAAATCATGTAATGAAAAAGAAGAGAAATGGGAATCTTGCGAGAAAATAAATAAAACATGACACAAAGGAAAGATATGGAACTCACAAGACTTTTTAAAAGAAAGGAAACCTCCCAAACCAGCGTGAGCTAGGAGGTTTCAGTAGCCAGCAGTGCTACCAATAAGGACCTAAAAGGACAATTAAAAACCACGCATAAGACTGAGAAAACAATTTTGAAGCGTAAAATTTGTGCACAAATGAGATAATAGAAGAAATAGATAATCGACGGAAAATATCGTGGAGTAGAAGACTCCCTTAGGTCCGCATATCGACCAAACACAGCAGGGGAGAGGTCGTGAACGAATGTAGCAGCGGTAGTGGTTGATCGACTAAGGAGATCAGTCGATCGACCAGGTGGGTGTGAACAGTAGCTCCTGTAAACCTGCAATTCAGTCGATCGACTAATGGTGCCGGTCGATCGACTTAAAAACATCGTCAGCGTCCTATTTCTTCGTAATTGCTCAATGATTTGAGCTAACAAGCTCTAAATACCTGCAAATGCACAATAGTACGCGCCCAAAATTGCGCAAAACCCAGAACGAAGTCTAAAGTACGTAAAGATCCTAAGCAAAATAAAATAAAAGCGAAGTTTTCGCGCACACAAAAAAGCAATAGAGTTGTCTTAATAAAGCAAATAAAGAGAAGTTTATAACGAACTCGATCAACTAATAGTTGATCAAGAAGGACCACGGTATGGCCCACTTCGTCGGCTTCTGGCTACTAGAGGTAGCCTCAATGGTGCTCAGTTTATCAGCTGCACCCTTCTTAGCTTCAACAGTCGGAAATCTGAGCTGATCAGCTTCGTCACCTCCCCAATCAAGGACTCCCTCGGAATCGTCGGAATCCAAATCTGCCAATCTCACCTTGCCTGGCTCACCTTCCACTTCCTCATCGGTCCCACAACTTAGGCATCCAAGACCTCCTCTTTGAATGATAGGCTTCTTTACAGCTGGCACAACTTGTAGCACTTCCTTCCCCAAACCAGCTCCTGCATTATCTAAGACAACAAATTCTTCCTCCTTCTTGCTCCCAATCTGGGGCGGAGGGGTTAACACAAAGTAGTAATAGGGACGGTCGATTCGGGAAGCACAAAGTACGATCTCTTTTCAGAGACCGTATTACAAGTTACGGGCCACATGGCGTCCTTCTTTTAAGCAGGTTGGGCAAAAGTGATAGAATGTTTCCCAACTTTGAAAGTCAAAGTTCCAGAGCCTACGTCAATAACTGCACCAGCAGTGTGCAGAAACGGCCTACCTAAGATGATCGGTATATGGGCATCCTCAGGCATGTCAAGGACGACAAAGTCAACAGGGAAGAAAAACTTCCCTATCTGGACGGGTATGTCCTCTAGGACTTCTATAGGCTCGACCGCAGATCGGTCGACCATCTCGAATCGGCATGTCATGTCCGTGATAGCAAACCGGGTCAACTTGAGTTTCCTAGCTAGACTCAAGGGCATGACACTTATGCTAGCTCCTAAGTCACATAATGCCTTTTCGATAGAAAAGGTACCTATCTTCGCAAGGAACCGAAAAACCGCCCGGGTCTTCTAACTTATGGGGCGCATGTGAGACAAGTAGGAGCAAGACTCTTTAGTTAACGCAACAATGTGAACATGTTCAAGCAATTTTTCTTTGACAACAACTGTTTCATAAATTTAGTATATGTTGGCACTTGGTTAACTAACTCAAGGAAGGGTACCTGAATATTTAAGCTACGAATAACTTTCTCAAATTTACTAAAAGATACTGTTCCTTCGTCGCACGAGTCTCTCCGGATATGGGGTGGAAGGGTACCTTAGCCCTCTCCTCTAAATCGCGTGTGTCAGGTATCCTTGGACTTAGGCCTGAAAGTCCGTTACCTTCTCTTTGTTGAAGCTAGACCCCTCCTCGGACCGTCTCAAATGAGAACCATTGACCGTCATTGGATCGAACTTGAGCCGGATCGACCCATCAAGACTGGTCCCCCCAAAATTTTCGGGACGGTGGTTCCCGAAACAAGTGGTCTCGTAGATTATTTGGCATCAAGGGACGAAATTCTTCAAGATCATCAGCGATCTCGGTCGATCGACCACTCTCCTCGATCGATCGACCGAGATGTACAGATTCGAAGCTCCCGTAACTCGTGTTTGATCGATCGACTAGGTATGTCGATCGATCGACCAAATACCCGGCGACGTCTTTTTCTTTGATTTGTTCGTTGAAGCTTTCTCTTGACTTGTTTCCGGCTCATCTTTTCCAACAGCATCCTCAACCATGGTAGGACCATCAAGGGTGGACCCGCTCCTCAAAGTGATGGCATTTAGGGTCTCCTTTTGTTCGGGTTGAGTGGGCAAGTGTCCGGGAGCTCGAGTGTTACTTTTACTAGCCAGTTGAGCAATTTGGCTCTCCAGTAACTTCATCTCGGCCTCTCTTGCTTGGGACTCCTTTAGCAAATGATTCTTTAGCTCGGAAAATTGAGAACTTTGTGATTGTTCTGCTTTGCGGCACATAAGGAGGCTTTTGATATTCTTTGTTGTTTTTGATGAGGGGGCATATAGGGTTGTTCTTTGCGGCGGATGTTGGGTTGGATTTTGGACATTTTGGCTCCTCCAACTCAAGTTTGGGTGGCTTGGCTCGTAGTAGGTGTTTGTCTGCCTATAGTGTTGAAAGGCAAAGACAAGATTCAAAGGGACTAGGGCAATTTTTCGAGACATGGCCCTCAACTCCACACCTTTCGAGCACGAAGGGACCGTCGACACGGCGTTGACTTGGTACATCCCACCCTTAGAGGCTCCTCCTAGCTCATACTTGTCAAACCTCGCAGTAAGAGCCTCAAGTGCAAAGAACAGAGGAGGATTCAGAGCTCGCCTCCGGTTCCCTCTAGAATTCCCGTACTCGGCCTTGTGGGTAGCTAAATCGTCAATGATCTTCCACCCCTTGGTTGCTCCCAAATTTTCAGCGAATCTTCCATTGGTGCAAAGATCCAAAATGGCCCTCCGATCGTCGTACAACCCATTGTAGAAATGATTGCACAAACACCACTTTTCAAACCCATGGTGCGGTATGGTTCGCACCAACTTCTTGAATCGGACCCATGCCTCGTGGAAATTCTCATCTGGCCCTTGTTTAAAGCCCGTGATTTGAGCTCTAATAGCGATCGTCCTTGAAGCATAAAAGTACTTCTTGTAGAACGCCAATGCCAATGTATTCCAATCGTGATCTCCGAGCGGTCCGGTCCAAATCTCTATACCACTCCTTGCAAAGCATCACGAAGGGAGAAGATGAACATGGTCTCCTTGATTTGATCTGGGTCACGCCACCTTTGGTGGGGGAATGGAGCAGCATGAGTCAATAAAGGTCTCCATATGCCTTGCCGCATCTTCATTTGCAGCTCCCCCAAACTGATTTCTCTCGACCATAGTAATGTAAGCAGGCTTTGGTTCGAATTTCTGGCATCTCCGTGTAAATCGAACCCCTTGTATAAATTGTCACTGTCGGCTCGAATAACTAGCTATACTTGCTTCCTCGGCCATGACTGGAATTTCCGGAGAAGTAACTGTCTCGGCTGAAGAGGTGGAAACGGTGAAGATGTGGGTCTTCTTTGAACAGATCGTTTCGTGATAGCTTGACGAGTGCTCGGCTCTTCTCTCGTCGGTAATACTCTTTGTGTTCGTCTCAACTCGCGCAAGGATCTCTCAAGCTCAGGGTTCAATGGTACTAATTCTCCACCCCGTGACTGCGCATAAGAAGAAACTACAAAAAGAATATGGGAACAGTTTAAGGAACGGATGTCCCTTAAACTAAGAAAGACTGAAAAATAAAAACAACTAAAATTAGGACTATTGCCTCCCAAGAACGGCGCCAAAATTTGATACCCGTCGTTGTGAGTACCAAAGATAAAATTTATAATCTCCTATTAAGACTAACCTAGGCTAGTGGTAACAGGTTCGAACCACAAGGAGGCGGTTGTAAACTTTAGTTGATTTATGTTCATCGAGGTAACTATTGTGGGGGTTGAATTGAATTGGTTGACGGCTAAAGTGAACAAAGATAATAAACTAAATAAACGAATTAAAAGAGATAAAAGAAGGGTACTAGGATGGTCGGTTCATTATAGCTTCTAAGCGGCAAAAGCAAACTAAGTCGGTCTGAATCAAACATGTAAGGCGGGAAATAAAGAGGTCCTCTCGGTCCACTCTTTACAAATAGCATCTCTCGATCTCGCTATAGGTCCCTAATGTCACTAATACTAACTTTCGTCCTGAAAAGTGACTAACGGTCTAAACTATACCTATCTTTCGATCTTAGCACAGTTTAGTCGAATTAATTGATGGTCTAATAACCTTCCCTATCTTTCGATCTAATGGGTTAGTCACGAAATAGGTATCTAACTGGTCGCATGCATTCGATTCGTTAAATACAAGATTAAATTTAATTAAAACGAATATGAACCCTACTAGGTAAGTCGATCGACTGAAAAGGTCAGTCGATCGACTAATACGCGAGACAGTTCTCCCTAATCTAATGCCGCCTATGCCATAAATCTCCTACATCCTAGCACTAAAGAATTAGCTACTCATGCTAAAGATGAAAACAACAATAAAACTCATAACGATTACTGAATTCATGCTTAAGGTAAATAACAACAATGACAAAACGATAATTGGCTTTCGGGACACTAGCTATCAATTCTATACTAATAATGAAAGTAAAGCAATAAATTGAAATTAGGGCAGAATGAATACCGAAATTCAAGAGGAAAGATTAAGAACAAGGGTAGAATTCCAATGCTAAAATCGATAACCCAAACCCCAGTTACTCGAAATAAACTAAAACTCAAAGCACTGTATTGTGATGAAAACTTGGATAAAAACTTGATATCTAAACTGATGGTTTTATGTCACGTTATATAGCAATCAACGCAACATCTTATTTCCTAAACCTAAACTTCACGGGCTTCAAGAGTCACGGTCTTTCAATTCACGTCTGGAATAGAAATCCGGTCGATCGACTGCTAATGCTGGTCGATCGACTGGATGAGCTGCTATTGACTTCTTTATTCTCGTGGATTTGTCTTTTGGGCCTTGGATTGCGCACCGAGCTCGTTCCTTAAGCAATTCCTTTACGTCATTTGCAATGCAGATTACTCGGGGACGGATTTGGCTTGATTTCCCGTTAAATTCTTCACATTTCTGCAATAATGTACAAAATACGAAAGTAGACGGAAATAGGGAGAAATGTAGCATAAACTACAAGAATGAGCTCTGAAATGCGTGCAAAATGGGATGTAAAACATCATATAAAAGACACGCATCAATTATTATTTTTCCATCCGTCCCCCACCCATTCTCTCTTTCTTCTTCGACTTCACCTGCAACAACAAACAACAGAACCGTACAAACACCATTTTTCGAATTTCAAACCCAGATTTTGACTCCATTCCTCCACCGTTTCCTCTACTTTTTGTACCATTCTCCTCCTTATTTCCTCCTTCATCATTCAAGGTAAGGAAGTCTAGTTTTTGTGATGGTTTCGAATTTCACCGTCTTATATAAATTTCGGTTTTTGCCTCAATCCCTTCGTTTTGTTGCTCCTTGTTGAAGGTTTCGAAGACCCGGTGGAAGACTCAAGCTTTGGGGACCATTTATTCGAAAAATAAGGAGCGTTTAAGGTAACGGTGATAGTTTACTCGACAAAGTGTCGAAAATTCGTTCCTTGTCTCGGTTTTGTGCCCTTATTTGTCGTAAAGTTTGGTTCTTTATATCTTCCCCATATATGTGGTGGAATGTGTGGATTTAATGGTCATTTTACATGGACTTTTGGGTATCTTCATAGCTTGCGTCCCATGTTGGTTTCGGTTTTGGGGGCCGCTCGAAATATATGTTGCTTGTATCACGGATTCACTGGTGTTATAGCTGTTGTTTCTCTGATTTTATTTGAGATTTTATATGGTAAATTGGGGGTTGTTTGTTCATGTTTTAGTCGTGTTGGTTTTCGTCTCAACTTCACTCCAAATTCCGTCTTGGATTAAGCTGTAACGGGGCTGCTGGAACTCAGTCTAAAAGTCGTGACTTGGCTGCCTGGTGCTCTGTTTTTGGGACGGTTGTAGTAGTGTTCCGGACCTGACTTTATGCTTACTTTTACACCCCAATATCGTCACTTGTATATCGAATTTTCTCGCATTAAGATGACTAGCTGGGACCATGGTTAGGCTGACTGTTTGGCAGTCGTGGACGTGTATGTCAGTGGTCTGTTTACAAGCCGTTTGTGGACTGACTCGGGGAAGATTAGGACCGGGCATGGCGGCTTGTGGAGCTGTGTATGTCTGTGTATAGAGGCCGTGTATAGTGTTGCCAAATGACATGTTTGAATCGTTTCATGAATCGTTTTGGGCGTAAGTTGGTTGTTTGAATTATTTAATTTCCGTCTCGTGTTTTATATAACGCAATTTCTGGATATCGTTTCTTTACATATATTTTCTTTCATGATTTCTAATTGTGGAAACCCGTTATTCATTTATTTTTCCGTTTTAAATTTTGGTCCCAAAATGAGTGCTTGGGTCGGGTTTTTTAGAACCCAATAATTGTGTGCACTCGGCTTTAAGTATTGGGCTCTTGTGTTTTTGTTAGTTGGGCTCTTTTGTTTTTGTTAGTTGGACTCTTGTGTTTTTGTTAGTTGGGCTCACTATAAGACATATGTTGGGCTCACTAGAAGTTACGTGTTGGGCTTGTGGCGTTCATTTAATCGGATTCGTTATGTTAAATTAGTCGGGCTAGTTTTGTTAAATTAGTTGGATTTGTGTAGTTTACTTGATTGGGCTTGGTATGCTTCACTTGTTAAATTTCACATTTTATTCCGTAAATTTCACATAACGTAAATTATTCATTATCGCTTATTATATTTTATTTTAACCGGCATGTTAAATTATGAAGTGGAATATTTATTAATATAATACAAATATGAGATATTTATTATAAATAGTTACTTATGAAGGGTCGTATTCTGGATAATGTCTTCTATTGTTCGGTTTTGAGAGTCTTGGTCCTATCGGATACTAGAGGTGAGCTATAAACCCTCTAGTTGCGATAATATCGTCGGGATTGATGTTCTCATCGGTACTTATGGTGAGATGCATGCCATAAGTATGAATGTGACATTAGTAATCTCGTCCCAGATACTTTATGTGTTGTGCCTCGGACATGTTTTAAAGGTAACCTCTGAGTCGGGCACTTGTTTGTAGTATTTGGACATGTTTTAAAGGTAACCGCTGAGCCAGATACTTTAAGTGTTGTACCTCGGACATGTTTTAAAGGTAACCTCTGAGTCGGGCACTTGTTTGTAGTATTTGGACATGTTTTAAATGTAACCTCTGAGTCGGGCACTTGTTTGTAGTATTTGGATATGTTTTAAAGGTAACCGCTGAGCCAGATACTTTATGTGTTGTGCCTCGGACATGTTTTAAAGGTAACCTCTGAGTCGGGCACTTGTTTGTAGTATTTGGACATGTTTTAAAGGTAACCGCTGAGCCAGATACTTTAGAGGTCGCACTTTGGACATGTTTTAAAGGTAACCGTTGAGCCAAGGTACTTAAGGATTTGTGGCTCGAACATGCTTTAAAGGTAGCCTCTGAGCCGGATGCTTTGCTTTATGTGTGATGTTAGTAGTCCCATTTTGTGTATTGTATGTTTTTGGCTTTCAAAGTTCATGTCTAAGGTTTCCATTCACATGTATTATGAAGTTAATCTTGTTTATCCGTGACATGTGATATTCTATCGTGTTTATAGTTGTATTATCATTTATGACGTTTTGGTTGGATTGCCTCATATGTATGTTTCATCTGCCTTATCTAGGATTGACTACGCATGTTTTGAATGTTAGTCTCATGTCTCAATGCTTGAATTGATTAGTTATATTTATGATGTTCTAATATGTTCCTATTTATCTGTGTTTCGACATTTTGTGGCTGGGAGAACCTTGAATTATTCCCCACTGACTGTGGCGTTCATGTTTACATGAATGACAGGTTGTGAAGATGCTTACGTGGGGAAGACGTGTGGGCTAGCGAGAACTAAACCTTGGACTAGTAGTTAGTTTATTATGATTGCTTAGACTCACCATTTAACATTTTGTCATTCGAAGGATATATTTTCCCTCACCTTTGACTATCACGTTTGTATAAACTTAACTCTATTTCCGCATTCTTTATTTATGTTTTTTATTTTAATGAAATCACGCTTTAAATTTTAAAAGTTTCAAAAATTTCCTAAGACTCCGCACTTTATTATTGTTTTTTTCTTACCGTTATTGCGGGGGTTCACAGTTGGTATCAGAACCTATGTTGCTATGTTGCTCCCGATGGACACACGTGTACCCTAAACTTAAATATGAACTTGACCTTGAATAATGAATGAGAGATGGGTAGAATTAAGGACCTAAGTCGGTAGTCTCTTTGAGTATGCTTCGTGGTAGGTTCTAATATGTTTGTTGATTGTCAACTATTTTTGTGCCCCTGGATCGAGAAACCATGACCTTACCCGTGTTGCGATCAATACTTGGTGCCTAGTGCCGGAAACTAGAGATTTGTTCAACCTTTGAAGAATTCTTCTTCTTCCTCGAACATATTCCTCCTTCTTTGTGTACCTTCTTTACCTCTTGGTGCCTATCCTTCTTCTAAACTCTCTTTTTTTTCCTTGGAAGTTACGTTTGTACCCTTTCAACTTGTCCTTTGTTCCATGCTTGTCCTCCCTTAACGCCTTTTTGATAGTTCTCTTTCTTCTGTAGCATGTTAATCTTGGTTGAATAATTTGGCTTTGTGGAGGTTGTTTGTGGTTCACCCATAACCCTGGTTTTGAGAGGTTGTGATGTTAGAAAGACTTAGGTTGTGTGATAAGACATACTTAGTGATTCTTATACCTAGTTCCTTGATAAAGTAAGTATATTTAGTAGGTGGATTCTATGTATTAAGTGTGAGTTGCCTATCATACTAAGGTTATGGAACTTGGCCTTGTTGTTTATACTTGGAAGTTTGAGTTGAGCTTGAGGTTAGCATAGTCGGTATACTGTTGTGAGTGTTTTGATGATTACATGGGAACCATGTTAGGTGAGAGATGTTGCTAGTTTTGGAATCTCATTTGGGTATCCACTTTGCGGTAATGAGGATTTATAGCCAGAGTTCTTGAGATGTGATTATAAGTTGGGATCGATAGAGGTTGAGCTGAGATGAGTTAGATGTTTTGGGTGGTTGTCTCGTGATTTGGAGAATGTCACCATCTATGCTTTAGGTTTCGAGAGTATAACAAGATCACCTTGGGATGATAGAATGTGCAAAAGAACTATTGAATTTGGATTTTGATATAGGGTTGTACCGTTTTGAGAAACTCATAATTGACACTAGTTGGATATGAGTATAGCTTTGACCTTGATCTCGTGGAGGTTGTTTGTGGATGTTGAGGATTTGGAGTGGTGAAATCACACTTATAGTGAAATACCTTATTTCAAGGAATAGCTTAGGATGATGTAACGTAAGTGTTTTGAGGAAATCCTTGGGAGTGATGTGGTTATGAGTTTTGTTGTTAGGAAGTTTTCGGAACCGTTTAGGATGATGTTGTTATTTGAGATTTGAGTACCTGGCGTTTCCTTGTGTCTAATCTCCCTTTTTCATTGACCATAAGCGTTACCGTCCATACCTCTCTTCCTCGCTTCATCATGCTCCTCCTTTAAATTTGATGCTGGTAACCTATAAAACTCTTTTTTTTTTTTGACATCCTTGTAGATTCGACTTCAACTCTCACCCCTAGGAAGTTCATCATAGTCCTTTTGTTAGTTAAGTTTGAACTCTCTTAACGTACGTTGTATTTATGTTCTCAAAATTGCTTTTTATTTCATACATTTCTAAACATTTCAAACTACCATTTTTGATTCGTTGTTGAAAATTTATATTTTTTTACTCTTGCAAAACTTTACCTATTTTAAGAGTTTGAAAATGAAAATTTGATTTAGTTCCCTATTTGTTCCTTGAGTATAGACTTCTTTATCAGGATTTTGATTGCTATACCTGAGTTGCTTTTTAATTTTGATCAATTCCTAACTAACTTTGATCTATTTATGATTTATTTGTCAAAGTTTGATCTTATAATTTCAAGGACTTGACTCCTTTTTGAGTTTTAAAAGTGAAACTTTTATTTTTAGTTTTGGCTTTTGTGAAAGAAAATTTGAGTGGATTACCTTTTTCAATTTGTTTTAACGTTGATAGGATGTTAGAACTCGTTATTAGAGACGCTTGATAACTTTTTCTATACTTGTCGGAAAATGATTTTCTTTTAAACTCGTCTTTGACTTAGAAAGTTAGCGCTCTTGTTTGCACGACAAGAGCAATTTCGTTTCATGAAGGAGACTTATACCTTTGAAAACTCTTCATAAATATTTTCGAAAGTATTTTGATTTTGGATTTCTATAAGGGATTTGATTTTTGACCTTGTCTTCGATTTGGAGTGTGATGTTCTTGAATGCGCAACGAGAACATTTCCGTTCCATTGACGAGAATCAGGTGATGTTGGAAATTCTAATTGAAAATTTTTAAGGAACTTTTAATTGTTACAATAAGTAACCTTTTAATGTTTTGGTTACCAATTTCAAAAGTCGACTTTATCTTTATAACCTTTCATTTCTATTTTTGAGTTTCGAGGACGAAACTTTTTAAAAGGTGGGGTGATTGTAACACCCGTGAATTTCTCATTTTTGACATTTATAATTTATTTAACCATTCTATTACTTTATTTTATATTTCTAAATTATTTAATTTTACTAATTTTATTTTAAACTTGATTTTAATAAAAGCTATATTTTTATAAGCTTATTTATATAAAAATAAATATTTTTAGTCGGATAATATTAATAGCGACAGTAATAATAATAAAGCTCCGTCTTAAATTATAGTAGGTTTAAGGCGAATTTCCGTCTAGGAATAGAACATCACATTTCACTTTTGAATAATTTAAACCCGAACCAATCATAAGTCGACAGCTCGTATCTACCCTTTTCAACTCATTTATATAATAATTATTATTATTATTATCATTATTAATATCATTATTATTATTTGTTCACCCGTCCCCCACCCCTTCTCTCTTTCTTCTTCGACTTCACCTGCAACAACAAACAACAGAACCGTACAAACACCATTTTTCGACCTTCAAACCCAGATTTCGACTCCATTCCGCCACCGTTTCCTCTAATTTTGGTACCATTCTCCTCCTTATGTCCTCCTTCATCTTTCCAAGTAAGAAAGTCTCGTTTTTGTGATGGTTTCGAATTTCGTCGTCATATAAAAGTTTTGCTTTTTGCCTCAATCCCTTCGTTTTCTTGCTCCTTGTTGAAGGTTTCGAATACCCGGTGGAAGACTTAAGCTTTGGGGACCCTTTATTCGAAGAGTAAGGAGCATTTAAGGTAACAGTGATAGGTTACACGACAAAGTGTCGAAAATTCGTTCCTTGTCTCGGTTTTGTGCCTTTATTTGTCGTAATGTTTAGTTCTTTATGTCTTCTCATATATGTGGTGGAATGTGTGGATTTAATGGTCATTTTACATGGATATTTGGGTATCTTCATAGCTTGCGTCCCATGTTGGTTTCGGTTTTGGGGGCCACTCGAAATATATGTTGCTTGTGTCACGGATTCACAGGTGTTATAGCTGTTGTTCCTCTGGTTTTATTTAAGTATTATTATGGTAAATTGGGGGTTGTCTGTTCATGTTTTAGTCGGGTTGGTTTTCATCTCAACTTCACTCCAAATTCCATCTTGGTTTGAGCTGAAACAGGGCTGCTGGAACTCGGCATAAAAGCCATGACTTGGCTGCCTGGTGCTCTGTCTTTGGGACGGGTGTAGTAGTTTTATGGACCTGACTTTATGCTTACTTTTACACCCCAATATCGTCACTTGTATGTCGATTTTTCTCGCATTAAGATAACTAGATGGGACTATGTCTGAGCTGACTGTTTGGCAGTCGTGGACAGGTGCGTGGGTGGTCTGTTTACAGGCCGTTTATGGACTGACTCGGGCCTAATTAGGACCGGGCATGGTGGCTTGTGGAGCCGTGTATGGCTGTGTATAGAGGCCGTGTATATGAAAGGATTCAATAATCCTCTAATTAAACTCTTTAATTATTTATCTAAATTACTCATTAAATTAAATGTTGATCTAGTGCATGCATAACATAATATAAATAGAAAAGTAAGAACAAAGCTCCTTACATATGAAGAAATCGGTTTTTAGGGCACAACTGAGGACTCCTTCTCATTTGTTCTTGAGCTATAAATTAAAGGATGATCCTCCTAAATCCCAATAGTAGAGATTCTCCTCTTGATGGCACCAAGACTACCCCTTAAATCTAATTATATATTAACTAGATATAAAAATAAGAAACCTTAAAAATAATCTTAATATTATTTCTTATTAATACTATAGTAAATGTATATAAGATTTTAGAACAATATTTATTCTAAAACTAATTTTAGAGAGATAAGAGAAAGTGAGAGAGATGAATAATGTAAGAATGAATATTAGAGAGAATAAGAACAATTCTTATACAAGTATAATGGGGGAAAACCGGTTGGTGGGGGGTAGTCTAAGGACCCAATACATGCCCTTCAACTTTTAGAATTGTTCTTATCAAAAGAACTAGGGTGTACATTAAGTTACGAAGTTAATCATTGTGTTTTCCACAATATAAAACAATTAACCATTTCACCCTATTTTTCCTCTAAAAACCGGTGCCTCTATATAATATGGAGTCCATTTTATTTTTGTCAATTGTCATTTTGTCATATATTGTGTGACATGTAACATGTAACATGTTATTAATAATATTAATGTATATTTAACAATTAAATATCATTACATATATTAATTCAATTTTATATATATAATAATTGACTAGTAATTCATAATCACAAGTATACAAATGGATCATGTTGATATAATCTACAACACATTGTAATTATAATTAACTAATCATTCTTAATTTAATTGTTTCATAAACAAAATTTTAGTAATATAACATTTTAATTACTAAAACGAATCTTATTTAATCGAATTACAATAAGTTACATATTCTTACTCACATATGTAAATTGTTCAATTTTAAGGAATTAACTAATCTGTATTAATATACAATTAATTAATTTGTCTATTTAAGGGAATCGTCCTTTAGGTGTGACCTTAAGGGACCAATTGATCACCAACGTCAAACGACAGTAATGTCAATCTCTAGTCAGCCAATCATTACCGATTAATGTTGATCAGTTGACGTGTAAAAATGAATCATCCCTTGTGTATTCTTATCATGAGTTTTAATAATGTGATCGTACTATTGTTGAGGACACATACTCCAACAATCTCCCACTTGTCCGAGACAAGTGTGCATCACCAATTTTCTTGTCCTATTACAATCTCTCACTCAATGCAAGGTGTCTTGCAAGTCGTTCTTGCAAGTGATCATATCAAGAGTGGTTTCCTCGATTTGTAGAGTAACTGTCTGACCGGAATTATCTTCCGTAGATACCATCCGAGCGTGGCCACACATTTTCAGTTTACTACTCCTCGAGTGGCCCTGAGATTTTTAAATAACCATGACAAGGGAATGGACAATTCTTGTTTCGCTATTCCCTTTGTTTAGCCACAGCTCATCATGACCCCAAAGATGCCCATTTGGCCTCATTTACGAAGGTCGTAGAGCATAATTTAAAGTCACTCAGAAATTGTGCCAACTTGGGTCAACAGTCTCTAGTCAAAGAATTGACTCAAAAGAATACTATAGTAGCTCCCGCCACGACCAGGCTATGCGAATTACCAGAACTCTATAAGCGGTCACTGCCCAACAGAGTGTCTCTTACAGTCTGCATATGTGATTGACTAGTCATCTCTTATGACCTTATGGCACTTGAACTTGCCATCAATAGACTCACACTCTAGTCACTTAGAGATGTCACCTCATGTAAGTAACTAGGGGTAATTACTATGTTAATCCAGTTCACTTTAATAGGGTTCAATATTGTCTTAACAACCTATTTGGATATAATAAAGCAATAGATGAGTTTTAAGAAACTCAAACGATAAATGCGATTATCACATATGAATAGTCAATACCATATTACTACTTCATATCTTATAATCTAAAGTGTACCTATTATACTTTTCAAGGTGCAATAAAAGCTTGGTTAGTGGATATTCCATGTATCCATTCATTCCAACTTTATGAATTGCTATTTCCTTCTATTCAATATCATTTCTAATGTCATGAACTTTTCTAAGTACATGTTTAGACTTCTTCTTAGACTTGAGCTCTTCAACTTGAAAGATGCTCCTACTGTCATCATATAACTTGTGATAAAATACTTGGTGGAAGGAGCTACCTCTAGTCCATTTATGAACCACCTTATCACAATGTACTTGGACTCCATTTATAGAACTTGCAATGGTTGATTCTAAAACATTTTTCCAGTCACTTACTCCTGAGTCAATAAAAAAAAGCCTCGGATTTCGATAAATCCTTATATGTTTGGAAACTAGAGTCTGTGTAACCCTTCAACACATAACTTAGTATGTTATCCAAACACAAGAACGGATCGTCATTCCTTCTCAGGAATTATAATAGATGTTCTTGAAGGCTTTCAAATGACTTTCATATGAAATAACTTGTCATTAACTCATTATGCTCAAAGCATATGATTCATCATGGCATGTGCATATATTGGCATACATGATCGTTTTAACGGCGGAAACATTAGCAATCGATTTCATGTGATCAACAACTCATGGGGGGGGGGGTTCAGTGAATGACTATGACTCTATCATAGTAATTCCACTTTAATCTAAATGAATAACCTCCTCAACCTATGTTGATATTTAAACAGATAAAGAATCTTATCAACATAAGATACTTATATAAGTGCCAATATGAAATCCCCTATGTCATAATAGACTTGGAATTTTAGAATGCATCATGTCAACTTTCATTGAGAATTGAAAAACAAAACACTCTTTGGTAGTGTCAACATGACATTCTCAATGGGTAATATGACATTAACATGAAAGACAATTTCTCCAACTGAACATCATGTCTGAACATGGCAATTTAGACTCCCATTAAATCCATGTATACTCATGGCTTCTCGACAACTCGAGGGAAACCATTTTCATATCACATAATTGAAATGATCATTGCAATTTTAAGTGTTAATTAAAACCTCGTGCTTATCTCATACACACACTCTTTTCTAAATACCTATTTAGAAATTGGTTTTTACATTTAACTTGATTACACACTCTATAAGGTGTAACAATGATGATATGGATCTTAGCATAGTTACCATTTAACTTAGCTTTATCTATCTATGCAACTCTTATGCACAGATTTCACTTTGGTTCATTAGGCTCTTATGTAAAATTAAATTGAAATTATTTGATACAACCACTTCATAATCTTTATTAAAGAACACTTTCTTTTGGTCTCCTCACTAGTCTTGATTTTGACTTAAGAAACTTTCTTTTGGTCTCCTCACTAGTCTTGAGTTTGACCTAAGAAGCTTTTCCTCACTAGTCTTGAGTTTGACCTAAGAAGCTTTCTTTTGGTCTCCTCACTAGTCTTGAGTTTGACCTAAGAAGCTTTCTTTTGGTCTCCTCACTAGTCTTGAGTTTGACCTAAGAAGCTTTCTTTTGGTATGCTCACTAGTCTCGAGTTTGTTGCTAATTTTCTCCCACTCTATCTTTTGAAAAATACACCTATTTTTCTCGAAAGATAGCTATATAAGGAACAAACAATTTGATACTTAAACTTGTGAATGAAGAAAATATCGCAGATTATGACCTAAATAGATGACCCTCTTGTAATGACATTGTAATCTTGTAGTAAGATAGACTAACCTTTATAAGATAAAGGATTGGATTCATATCCATGTTTTATATAATTTTAGGGTCTTAAGCCCTCTCATAGCTCATATGAAGTCTTATAAGTGGTTACAAGTCATTAGTTATAAGTGGTGTTTTCAATTGGTTTATAAAATTCCATACCTTGAGTTCAAATAACTTTATTTGACTTTACAATCGTTCTTTCTTATCTCAAATAAGATGTGATATTTTGTCATAAAAGCATAAGACGGAATCAAATTCATGGCTTATGAACTCATTACAATGATCCAATCGTTATAATTCTTTTGTGATCAATTTAAGTCAAATCAATTTATGTTTTTTTTTTATGTAAAAAATGTATAATGAAAAACTTTTAGAACAAAGAAAATTCCATAAACCGAATGACTTGGGTTGAAAGCCAAGTCATTAAAATTCATACAACCATTGTTTGCAAAATGGAAATAAAACAAACTTCCATGTCCAACACAGAAATCAAAAGCAGTTCTAAAACAACAAGCCAAAATACAATAATACTAAGAAGACAATACAAAATAAAAGCAAAGCTTCCATAGGTCTTCCACTATGGGCGGCTACCCTAGCATCCCTTGTTGAATATATTCCTCAAGCTTGCTTCTCCTTGCCTTTGTCTTTGCTCACATTCCCTATATTACATTAAAGGGGGTGAGAATCACAACTTGTACGTAAATACCAAAGTTGGGATTTATATCAATAACACAATAGATTAGAGAATTTATTACCTACTGGAGTCACACGTCCAGCTTTGACATCTCCTAGATACTTTGGGCAATTTCGTTTCCAGTGGCCCGTACCACAACAATAGTGGCACTTATCCTCGGAAGAAGCACCCTCTTTGGGCTTGGAAGAGCTATTCACAATAGCTTTCCCTTTGCCCGTGTTGGGAGTGGGTTTCTTACCCTTTATAGTGCTTTTCTTGAATTTCCCTTTGCTCTTATTATTAATATTGAGCACATCCTTGGTCGTACTCACATTGAGACCCATGTCTCTCTCGGGTTGTACAAGCAAGTTGTGCAATTCATGGAGAGAGGTTTTCATGTTTTGCATATTGTAGTTTAACCTAAACTGAACATATGCTTTGATGCGATTCAAGGAATGGAGCACTCGGTCAATAACGAGTTGTTCGGGAATTTCAACCCCTTGTAAATTGAGCGTCTCAACATGCTCAATCAACTTGAGCACATGAGGGCTAACCTTTTGACCCTCTTTGATGTTGAGCTCGAAGAATGCGGAGGCCGCCTCATATTGGATTATCCTAGGAGCTTGTGAAAACATGGTCACAAGTTTTGTGTAGATCTCATAGGCGGTGCCTATCTTAATAGCACTCCTTTGGAGATCGGCTTCCATAGAGAAGATCAATACATTCTTGATCGCGGCCGATGCCTTTAGGTAAGCCTCATAGGCCTCCCTACCGCGGCGGATGACCTAGTAGTAGGTGTAGTGGGAGCGGCTTCGGTAAGGTAACGAAGCTTATCGTCACCTTCCGCGGCCAAGCGGAGTTGCGCATCCCAATCGGCAAATTTAGTCTCATTCTTATCAAGTTTACATCGATCCATAAAGGATCGGAGCCAAAAATTATTGTTGAGAGGTGGAGCGGTTCCACTAGTGGAAGCGGATGAAATCGGAGTTATCATTGCAAATTAATCGAATTGACTACAAAAAGTAAATGAAGGAAACAATTAACATTTATCATTTTACTTGTAAACATTTTTAACAAGGTTTAAAATTATGCATTTATATAATGACCTCGCACCTAAATTATATAAATGATTCCGAGATCCATTTTTACACAAACATGGGCACTGGAAACCGATACATCCCATACTTGCATAAATTTGGTGAATTAACTCTTTAATTGATTCTACTATAGAATTCTCGGTCGATGTATTTCATAAATTCCATCTCTAGCCCCGGAACATAAGACTAGTCTTTATATCCCGTTGAGTCCAATCAAATTTCGCGTGTAATAACGTTTTATTACCCCACTTACCCAATGATATATGAAAGTACTCCGTGGAACCGAATCTACCCCAAATGTCAAAGGGATTCATGAGGCCTACTATTTGGTAAGGCTAATCTCAATTTTAAATATGTGAGAGGTCTTGTCGATTTATTATCTGTCATCTTTAAGTGAACTAAGTCAATGAATACTCGATAATTACAATCTATAATAGTCGATAAGACGATAAAATATACATGTGAAGTTAAAGCGACTTGGCAATGCATGCAAACAAATAAAGCAAGCAAATAAATAAAAATAAATTTTACTAGTATGGCCATTCCTAAAATAGAAAATCTTATATTCTATTACAAATTCGAAAACCAACTCCTTTGGTCCCTTGAATCTTCACGTGACACGCCTCCCAAGGATAGACATCGCCTCGATCGGAACTCCTTTCGGAATGGCACCGTCTTTTGGGAACTTCGGAATTACAAATAAATAAATAATAAAATGTACATAGTACTTCCTATTATACATTTGTACAATAAAATCTAATAAAATAAAATAAAAGTGATACGAGATCAAAATAAATTACAACCGAATCAATATTCCCTTACATTACGGGTAATATCGATTAAAAACTAAGGCCATACTAAGATAAAATTACATAATTCAAAATTATATAAAAGAAATATGATATTCATCAATGAAATATGCAGCATTATAATATGTATTTAACATGCCAAATTATAGTCAAATCGCCCTATTTAAACTTATATCGTGAATGTCATCCGGTTTTATGGAAATTCGCGACTTTTAACTTATTAAAATCACAAAATAATACTAAAATCAAATTTTAGTCCAAGTTAATTATCCTAACCTTTTGGCACTCAAAAATTAGTCATTACTCAATTTTTGACAGTAATTCAACTTGATTTAACAGTTATGCTCATTTTTTACCTTAAAATCATAACCTTATATGAAATAAATCCAAATTTAATTACAATAATCTCAAATTTTGAATTTCAAATTTTTGAAAATTTTATAATAATTCCATGACACTCATAATGTTAAAAATCAAGGTTAAAAATTTAAAATTTATTTCGAGAAAAATATAGTTGCAATTTATCGGTTTTATCAAATAAAACATCTAAAGCATATGACGATTAATCTAATCAATGTTCCAACTTTAAATCTGATATTTAGGACAATGATGCAACCTTAAATAATTTTCTCATGCCATGTAATTTGTTTTATCTATTTTTGCTAAAATAGTCACTATTATGTCATTTTTACACTAAAAAATTCATAAACCATGCAAAATGAATCAAGTTCATCTAAAATTTTATACACAGTGAGTAAAATGTGCATGTGACAACATATTAAAATTTCATGGCCTGTTTCGAAGTTTAACTAATTTTAGCCATTTTACTTCCATTTTACTTCCATTTTTATGTCATAAAATTTATAAATCATGCAAAATAAATCAAATTTATACGAAATTTTACATACAATAAGTAAAATATGCATGTGAGGTCATATAAAAAATTCAAGGTCAGAAACTAACTCTAACTATTTTTAGCATTTTAAATACCATTTTATACATTAAAATGTAATAAAATCACTAAAAGTCATTAAAATGAACCAAAAATACCATAAATCATCAAAATGATCTAAAGTCATTTTAGGACCAGAATATATAACATGCAAAAAATTTTTTGTGACTTTATACTATAAATTACAAAATCTCTTATTTTATATGTTATACATTTAACTCGGAAAAACAATAAACCGATTATGCATACAACAACCTAAGCTCTGATACCACTTGAAAAGATTCAATAACCCTCTAATTAAACTCTTTAATTATTTATCTAAATTACTCATTAAATTAGATGTTCATCTAGTGTATGCATAACATAATATAAATAGAAAATTAAGAACAAAGTTCCTTACATATGAAGAAATCGGTTTTTAGGGCACAAGTGAGGACTCCTTCTCACTTGTTCTTTAGCTATAAATTAAAGGATGATCCTCCTAAATCCTAATAGTAGAGATTCTCCTCTTGATGGCACCCAGACTACCCCTTAAATCTAATTATATATTAACTAGATATATAAATTAGAAACCTTAAAAAAAATCTTAATATTATTTCTTATTACTACTCTAGTAAATGAAAGTTAGATTTTCGAACAATATTTATTCTAAAACTAATTTTAGAGAGATAAGAGAAAGTGAGAGAGATGAATAATGTAAGAATGAATATTAGAGAGAATAAGAACAATTCTTATGCAAGTATAGAGGGGGAAACCCGGTGCGTGGGGGGTGGTCTAAGGACCCAATGCATGCCCTTCAACTTTTAAAATTATTCTTATTAAAAGAACTAAGGTGTAGATTAGGTTAAGAAGTTAATCATTTTGTTTTCCACAATATAAAACAAATAACCATTTCACCCTATTTTTCCTCTAAAAACCGGTGCCTCTATCTAATATGGAGTACATTTTATTTTTGCAATTGTCATTTTATCATATATTGTGTGACATGTAACATGTAACATGTTATTAATAATATTAATACATATTTAACAATTAAATATCATTAAATATATTAATTCAATTATATATATATATATATATAACAATTGACTAGTAATTCACAATCACAAGTACACAAAATGATTCATGTTAATATAATTTACAACACATTTTAA
This sequence comes from Silene latifolia, assembly GCF_048544455.1. Taxonomy (NCBI): domain Eukaryota; kingdom Viridiplantae; phylum Streptophyta; class Magnoliopsida; order Caryophyllales; family Caryophyllaceae; genus Silene; species Silene latifolia. The sequence goes on from NC_133538.1 coordinate 66,984,104, forward strand.
TTAAAATTAACTAATCATTCTTAATTTAATTGTTTCATAAACAAAATTTTAGTAATATAACATTTTAATTACTAAAACGAATCTTATTTAATCGAATTACAATAAGATACATATTCTAACTCACATGACAGTAATGTCAAACTCTAGTCAGTCAATCATTACCGATTAATGTTGATCAGTTGACGTATAAAAATGAATTATCCCTTGTGTATTCTTATCATGAGTTTTAATAATGTGATCGCACTATTGTTGAGGACACATACTCCAACAGTATAGTGCCACCAAATGACATGTTTGAATCGTTTCATGAATCGTTTTGGGCGTAAGCTGGTTGTTTGAATTATTAAATTTCCGTCTCGTGTTTTATATAACATAATTTGTGGATATCGTTTCTTTACATATATTTTCTTTCATGATTTCTAATTGTGAAAACCCGTTATTCAATTATTTTTCCTTCTTAAATTTTGGTCCCAAAATGAGTGCTTAGGTTGGGTTTTTGAGAAACCAATAATTGGGCTCACTTGGCTTTAAGTATTGGGCTCTTGTGTTTTTGTTAGTTGGGCTCACTATAAGCCATATATTGGGCTCACTAGAAGTTACATGTTGGGCTTGTGGCATTCATTTAATTGGATTCGTTATGTTAAATTAGTCAGGCTAGTTTTGTTAAATTAGTTGGATTTGTGTAGTTTACTTAATTGGGTTTGGTATGCTTCACTTGTTGAATTTCACATTTTATTCCGTAAATTTCACATAACGTAAATTATTCATTACCGCTTATTATATTTTATTTTAACCGGAATGGTAAATTATGAAGTGGAATATTTATTAATATAATACAAGTACGAGATATTTATTATAAATAGTTACTTATGAAGGGTCGTATTCTAGATAATGTCTTGTATTGTTCGGTTGTGAGAGTCTTGGTCCTATCGGATACTAGAGGTGAGCTATAAGCCCTCTAGTTGCGATAAGATCATCGGGATTGATGTTCCCATCCGTACTTATGGTGAGATGCAATCCATAAGTATGAATGTGACATTAGTAATCTCGTCCCAGATACTTTATGTGTTGTGCCTCGGACATGTTTTAAAGGTAACCTCTGAGTCGGGCACTTGTTTGTAGTATTTGGACATGTTTTAAAGGTACACGCTAAGCCAGATACTTTTTGTGTTGTGCCTCGGACATGTTTTAAAGGTAACCTCTGAGTGGGGCACTTGTTTGTATTATTTGGACATGTTTTAAAGGTAACCTCTGAGTCGGGCACTTGTTTGTAGTATTTGGACATGTCTTAAAGGTAACCGCTGAGCCAGATACTTTATGTGTTGTGCCTCAGACATGTTTTAAAGGTAACCTCTGATTCGGGCACTTGTTTGTAGTATTTGGATATGTTTTAAAGGTAACCGCTGAGCCAGATACTTTAGAAGTCGTATTTTGGACATGTTTTAAAGGTAACCGCTGAGCCAAGGTACTTAAGGATTTGTGGCTCGGACATGCTTTAAAGGTAGCCTCTGAGCCGGATGCTTTGCTATATGTGTTATGTTAGTAGTCCCATTTCGTGTATTGTATGTTTTTAGCATTCAAAGTTCATAGCTAAAGTTTCCATTCACATGTATTATGATGTTAATCTTGTTTATCCGTGACATGTGATATTCTATCGTGTTTATAGTTGTATTATCATTTATGACGTTTTGGTTGGATTGCCTCATATGTATGTATCATCTGCCTTATCTAGGATTGACTACTCACATGTCTCAATGCTTGCAATAAATAGTTATATTTATGATGTTCTAATATGTTCCTATTTATCTGTGGTTCCACATTTTGTGGTTGGGAGAACCTTGAGTTACTCCCCACTGACTGTGGCGTTCATGTTTACATGAATGACAGGTTGTGAAGATGCTAACGTGGGAAAGACGTGTGGGCTAGCGAGAACTAAACCTTGGACTAGTATCCGTTTATTAGGATTGCTTAAACTTACCATTTATCATTTTGTCATTCGAGGGATATATTTTTCCTCGCCTTTGACTATCATGTTTGTATAAACTTAACTCTATTTCCGCATTCTTTATTTATGCTTTAGATTTTAATGAACCCGCGCTTTAAACTTTAAAAGTTTCAAAAATTTCCTAAAATTCCGCACTTTATTATTGTTTTTTTTCTAACCGTTATTGCGGGGGTTCACAGTCTAAGCATAACGATAGACAAAATCCACGGTCAAGGTACTCGCTAGCTCACACATGTCGTCACCCCATAAATGCACCAACTAATGTCTGTCATTCATGTAAACATGAATGCCACAGTCAGTGGGGAGTAACTCAAGGTTCTCCCAGCCACAAATTGTCGAAATGAACATAACAAAGAACTCAATTAATCAAGTATTTAAAAAAAGATGTAAATAACTTGAATTATTATAATAAACATGGGATCAATCATGTTAACACAATAAAATAAACAAGATAGGATAGCAAATGAGCAAGTCCTGGCATATTTAAATAAGTACAGTAAAGGAAAAATCATGGATGCAGTTAGTTAATCACAAGCACGAACTCCAATGGAATGTGATATATGCAACTATCCAAATTATACAAGACAAATACTTAAGTCATATGAGATAGATGAACGAGTAGTCAATCATTGCAATACATATAGTTGAAAACCATAGCCATTACTTTGAAAACTTCTTAACAAATAATGCACGGGATGTGGCTACTAATATCACATTCATACTTATGGCTTGCATCTCACCATAAGAACAAATGGGAACATCAATCCCGGCGATCATATCGCAACTAGAAGGCTTGCATCTCACCTCTAGTATCCGATAGGACCAAGAGTCTCACATCAAAACAATGACAATATCTATAA